>NW_028318924.1:0-67500 GCF_062004578.1 Staurois parvus
AGAGAGTTATATATATATATGTGTGTGTGTGTGTATATATATATATATATGTGTGTGTGTGTGTATATATATATATGTGTGTGTGTGTATATATATATATATATATATGTGTGTGTGTGTGTGTGTATATATATATATGTGTGTGTGTATATATATATATATGTGTGTGTGTGTGTGTGTGTATATATATATATGTGTGTGTGTGTATATATATATATATATATGTGTGTGTGTGTGTATATATATATGTGTGTGTGTGTATATATATATGTATGTGTGTGTGTGTGTGTGTGTATATATATATATATATGTGTGTGTGTATATACAGTTGCAAGAAAAAGTATGTGAACCCCTTGGGATTACGTGGAGTTTTGCATGAATTGGGCATAAAATGTGCTCTGAACGTCATCTAAGTCACAACAATAGAAGAACACAGTCTGCTGAACATAATACTACACAAACATTAGATGTTGCCATGGTTTAATTGCACATAACATGTAAACATTCACAGTGCAGGGAGGAAAAAGTATGTGAGTCCCTAGCTTAATGACTTCTCCCAGAGCTAATTGGAGCCAGGAGTGAGCCAACCTTGACTCCAATCAGTGTGATGATATTGAATGTGTTGCTGACACCTGTTTTGGGTTTACTGGTCTCAAGAAGCACTGTCTGATGTGAACCATGCCTCGCAGAAAAGAGCTCTCAGAAGACCTACCATCAAGAATTGTTGACTTGCATGAAGCTGGAAAGGGTTACAAAAGTATCTCCTTGAGCCTTGATGTTCCTGTGTCCACGGTAAGACAGACTGTCTACAAATGGAGAAAGTTTTAGCACTGTTGCTACTCTCCCTAGGCGTGGTCGTCCTGTAAAAATGACTGCAAGAGCCCAGCGCAGAATGCTGCATGAGGTAAAGAAGAATCCCAGAGTGTCAGCTAAAGACCTACAGAAATCTCTGGCACATGCTAACATTTTTGTTGACACCTCTACAATAAGGAAAACATGAAACAAGAATGGAGTACATGGGAGGACACCACGGAGGAAGCCATTGCTGGCCAAAAAGAAGATTGCAGCACGTTTGAAGTTTGCAAAAGAGCACCTGGATGTTCCACAGCACTACTGGCAGAATATACTGTGGACAGATGAAACCAAGATGGAGTTGTTTGGGAAGAACACACAACACTATGTGTGGAGAAAAAAAGGCCCAGCACACCAACATCAAAACCTCATCCCCACTGTGAAACATGGCGGAGGGAGCATCATGGTTTGGGGCTGCTTTGCTGCCTCAGGGCCTGGACGGATTGTTGTCATTGATGGGAAAATGAATTCCAGAGTTTATCAAGACATTTTGCAGGAAAACGTACGGCAATCTGTCCGCCAACTGAAGCTCCGCAGAGGATGGGTGATGCAACAGGACAATGACCCAAAGCATACAAGTCATTCAACAAAACAATGGCTGCAACAGCACAGAATACGCCTTCTGGAGTGGCCCAGTCAGAGTCCTGACCTCAACCCCATTGAAATGCTGTGGCATGACCTTAAGAGAGCGATTCACACCAGACATCCCAAGAATATTGCTACACTGAAACAGTTTTGTGAAGAGGAGTGGTCCAAAATGACTCCAGATCGTTGTGCAGGTCTGATCTGCAACTACAGGAAACGTTTGGTTGAGGTTATTGCTGCCAAAGGAGGGTCAACCAGTTATTAAGCCCAAAGGTTCACATAGTTTTTTCCTCCCTGCACTGTGAATGTTTACATGTTATGTGCAATTAAACCATGGCAACATCTAATGTTTGTGTAGTATTATGTTCAGCAGACTGTGTTCTTCTATTGTTGTGACTTAGATGACGTTCAGAGCACATTTTATGCCCAATTCATGCAAAACTCCACGTAATCCCAAGGGGTTCACATACTTTTTCTTGCAACTGTATGTGTATATATGTGTATATACTGTATATATATATATATATATATATATATAGATAGAATACAGCCAAAATTGTAGTATTTCAAATATATTTTTCTTTCATGTGGGCTGACATTTTAACAGGGGTGTGTACATTTTTTATATCCACAGTATGTACTTCATTCATTGTATTTTAGATATGTTTTCAAAAAAAAAAATGTAAAGACTGTATGTCTTTAAAAATACATTTAATCCACATTTTTGGAATGCATTTAAAATTTATGTTAAAATTACTTTTTTATATGTTAAAAAAAAAATTGAAGAATATATTTTAAAAAAAAAAATCTATTTTTAAAAATATTTTTCATATATTTTGCAATATATAAAAAGCGCATTTCAACATGCAGTATATACACAGTGGGGATGGAAAGTTTGGGCACCCCAGCTAAAAATTTGTATTAATGTGCATAAAGAAGCCGAGGAAAGATGGAAAAATCTCCAAAAGGCATCAAATTACAGATTAGACATTCTTATAATATGTCAACAAAAGTTAGATTTTATTTCCATCATTTACACTTTCAAAATAACAGAAAACAAAAAAATGGCGTCTGCAAAAGTTTGGGCCCCCTGCAGAGTTAATATCTTGTACTGCCCCCTTTGGCAAGTATCACGGCTTGTAAACGCTTTTTGTAGCCAGCCAAGAGTCTTTCAATTCTTGTTTGAGGTATCTTTGCCCATTCTTCCTTACAAAAGTCTTCCAGTTCTTTGAGATTTCTGGGCTGTCTGTCAGCACGGCTCTTTTAAGGTCTATCCATAGATTTTCAATGATGTTGAGGTCAGGAGATTGTGAAGGCCATGGCAAAACCTTCAGTTTACGCCTCTTGATGTAATCCCCCGTGGATTTACAGGTGTGTTTAGGATCATTATCCATTTGTAGAAGCCATCCTCTCTTTAACTTCAGCTTTTTCACAGATGGCATCAAGTTATCATCCAAAATTTGCTGAAATTTTATTGAATCCATTTTTCCTTCTACTCGTGAGATGTTCCCTGTGCCACTGGCTGCAACACAACCCCAAAGCATGATTGATCCAACCCCATGCTTCACAGTTGGACAGAGGTTCTTTTCATTAAATTCTGTGCCCCTTCTTCTCCAAACGTACCTTTGCTCATTCCGGCCAAAAAGTTCAATTTTAACCTCATCAGTCCACAGAACTTGTTTCCAAAATGCATCAGGCTTGTCTATATGTTCATTTGCAAAGTTCAAACGATGATTTTTGTGGTGAGGACGTAGAAGAGGTTTTCTTCTGATGACTCTTCCATGAAGACCATATTTGTACAAGTATCTCTTTATAGTGGAATAGTGACCACAACTGCAGTGTCTGCCAGATCTTTCTGGAGGGATCGTGCAGTCAAACGTGGGTTTTGAATTGTTTTTCTCACAATCCTGCAAGCTGTTCTGTCTGATATTTTTCTTGGTCTTCCAGATCTTGCTTCAACTTCCACTGTTCCTGATGACTGCCATTTCTTAATGACATTCCGAACAGAGGATATTGACATCTGAAAACGCTTTGCTGTCTTCTTATAGCCTTCTCCAGCTTTGTGAGCGTCAACTATTTTCAGTTTCAGTTTTCTAGACAACTGCTTAGAAGAAGCCATGGTGCTGATTGTTGGGGCAAGGTCAGAGGAGTCGGGGCATTTAAAACCTTTGAGATTGACATCACCTGGTCTTCCCAGACGATGATTGAGAACAATCCATGACACTGGCAGGTCTCAGCTTGGCAAAGGGGGCAGTACATGCTATAAATTCTGCAGGGGGCCCAAACTATTGCAGACGCCATTTTTTTGTTTTCTGTTATTTTGAAAGTGTAAATGATGGAAATAAAATCTAACTTTTGTTGACATATTATAAGAATGTCTAATCTGTAATTTGATGCCTTTTGGAGATTTTTCCATCTTTCCTTGGCTTCTTTATGCACATTAATACACATTTTTAGCTGGGGGGCCCAAACTTTCCATCCCACTGTATATATATATATAATTATTTTTTTTTTTTTAAGTATATTGAATACGGACAAAGTTGTAGTATTTCAAAGATATGTCTTCTTGTCTGAGGTGTATGTAGGTGAACGTGGCGTACCTCCGGCTGGTATCCCTGAGAACCCGTAGAGGTGACCTCCCCGACGTTGGGAGCGACCCCGCCCTCCATCACTGAAATGTAGCCGCGTCACCAACGCAAAATCCTGCGTTCCTAAAAAGGCAACAGTGAATGTTGTGAACAGAGGTCGGTAACATATATTTATTTATTTCAGGTACTTATAGAGCGCCGTCAATGTACACAGCACTTTACATATATATTGTACATTCACATCAGGCCCCGCCCCCGAGGAGCGTACAATCTAAGGTTCCTATCTCACATTCATACATACACATACTAGGGCCAATTTGGACAGGGGCCAATGCACCTCCCAGCATGTCTTTGGAGTGTGGGAGGTAACCCACGCAGGCACAGGGAGAACATGCAAACCCCAGGCAGGTGATGTTGTGGTTGGGATTCGAACCAACGATCCGAGTACTGCCAGGCAGAACTCCGAATCATTCAGCCACTTTGCTGCCCGTATATATATATAGTCCAGACCCCAGTCCAGAGTTCACATTATAGAGTATGATCGATCCCCTGTATACCGGAGCCATGGTCACCCAATGTCTCATGCGCCCCCCCTCCAGGGCACTGCAGCTCACAGTACAAATAATAGGCAGACTCCTCCATTCACAAACAGAACGTCACAGGAAACCTTCCTACAGGGACCACAGTGGCAGTTGTTTCCAGGCCAGTCCACTGAAACTTGGAAATGGCAGTCACATGACGGGAGTGCTGATATCTGAGAACAACGTGTAGAATAGGGGAGGAAACTTCCAATAATACAGAGAAGTCAGTGGAGGGGGGGGGGGGGGAACTGGGAGGGAAGTATAAAAAAGTCCCAATCGTTGGACTGCAATGCAGATGGGGGAGGGGGTAGATCAGTGTATAGGGGGAGGGGTATATGGGGGAGGGGGGTAGATCAGTGTATAGGGGGATGGGTATATGGGGGAGGGGGTAGATCAGTGTATAGGGGGATCGGTATATGGGGGAGGGGGGTAGATCAGTGTATAGGGGGATGGGTATATGGGGGAGGGGGGTAGATCAGTGTATAGGGGGATGAGTATATGGGGGAGGGGGGTAGATCAGTGTATAGGGGTCGGTATATGGGGGAGGGGGTAGATCAGTGTATAGGGGGATCGGTATACGGGGGAGGGGGGTAGATCAGTGTATAGGGGGATCTGTATATGGGGGAGGGGGTAGATCAGTGTATAGGGGGAGGGGTATATGGGGGAGGGGGGTAGATCAGTGTATAGGGGGATGGGTATATGGGGGAGGGGGTAGATCAGTGTATAGGGGGATCGGTATATGGGGGAGGGGGGTAGATCAGTGTATAGGGGGATGGGTATATGGGGGAGGGGGGTAGATCAGTGTATAGGGGGATCGGTATATGGGGGAGGGGGTAGATCAGTGTATAGGGGGATCGGTATATGGGGGAGGGGGGTAGATCAGTGTATAGGGGGATCGGTATATGGGGGAGGGGGGTAGATCAGTGTATAGGGGGATGAGTATATGGGGGAGGGGGGTAGATCAGTGTATAGGGGTCGGTATATGGGGGAGGGGGTAGATCAGTGTATAGGGGGATCGGTATACGGGGGAGGGGGGTAGATCAGTGTATAGGGGGATGGGTATATGGGGGAGGGGGGTAGATCAGTGTATAGGGGGATGGGTATATGGGGGAGGGGGTAGATCAGTGTATAGGGGGATGGGTATATGGGGGAGGGGGTAGATCAGTGTATAGGGGGATGGGTATATGGGGGAGGGGGTAGATCAGTGTATAGGGGGATGGGTATATGGGGGAGGGGGTAGATCAGTGTATAGGGGGATGGGTATATGGGGGGAGGGGTAGATCAGTGTATAGGGGGAGGGGTATATGGGGGAGGGGGGTAGATCAGTGTATAGGGGGAGGGGTATATGGGGAGGGGTAGATCAGTGTATAGGGGGATGGGTATATGGGGGAGGGGTAGATCAGTGTATAGGGGGAGGGGTATATGGGGGAGGGGGGTAGATCAGTGTATAGGGGGAGGGGTATATGGGGGAGGGGGTAGATCAGTGTATAGGGGGAGGGGTATATGGGGGAGGGGTAGATCAGTGTATAGGGGGAGGGGTATACGGGGGAGGGGGTAGATCAGTGTATAGGGGGATGGGTATATGGGGGAGGGGGTAGATCAGTGTATAGGGGGATGGGTATATGGGGGAGGGGTAGATCAGTGTATAGGGGGAGGGGTATATGGGGGAGGGGGTAGATCAGTGTATAGGGGGTCGGTATACGGGGGAGGGGGGTAGATCAGTGTATAGGGGGATGGGTATATGGGGGAGGGGGTAGATCAGTGTATAGGGGGATGGGTATATGGGGGAGGGGTAGATCAGTGTATAGGGGGAGGGGTATATGGGGGAGGGGGTAGATCAGTGTATAGGGGTCGGTATACGGGGGAGGGGGGTAGATCAGTGTATAGGGGGATGGGTATATGGGGAGGGGGTAGATCAGTGTATAGGGGGATGGGTATACGGGGGAGGGGGGTAGATCAGTGTATAGGGGGAGGGGTATATGGGGGAGGGGGTAGATCAGTGTATAGGGGGTCGGTATATGGGGGAGGGGGTAGATCAGTGTATAGGGGGTCGGTATATGGGGGAGGGGGGTAGATCAGTGTATAGGGGTCGGTATACGGGGGAGGGGGGTAGATCAGTGTATAGGGGGATGGGTATATGGGGGAGGGGGTAGATCAGTGTATAGGGGGATGGGTATATGGGGGAGGGGTAGATCAGTGTATAGGGGGATGGGTATATGGGGGAGGGGGGTAGATCAGTGTATAGGGGGATGGGTATATGGGGGAGGGGGTAGATCAGTGTATAGGGGGTCGGTATATGGGGGAGGGGGTAGATCAGTGTATGGGGGGGAATCGGTATATGGGGGAGGGGCAGGATTTGTAGTGCAGTGTATGGGGGGATAAGGGGAAAGGTTTTGTAGTACAGTATATGGGGATTTGGTAGGTGGGGGAGGGGTTTTGTATAACAGTCTGGGGGGTTATATTACAGTGTATGGGGGGGTTGATGGGTGGGGGCGGGGCTCTGTAGTAGAGTATATGGGGTGGTGCAGTAGGTGGGGGAGGGTTGTTGTAGTGCAGTGTATGGGGGGATAAGGGGCGGGGTTTTTTAGTATAGTGCATGGGGGTTGTATCAGTAGGTGGGGGCAGTGTTTTGTAGTGCATGGTATGGGGGGATAAGGGGTGGAGTTCTGTAGTGCAGTGTAAGGGGGGGACAGTATGTGGGGTCAGGGTGTTGTAGTGCAGTGTATGGGGGGGGGGGTCAGTAGGTGGGGCAGGGTTCTGTAGTACAGTGTATGGGGGGTTCTATAGTACAGTGTATGGGGGGGAGGATCGGTAGGTGGGGGCAGGGTTCTGTAGTACAGTGTATGGGGGGGAGGATCGGTAGGTGGGGGCAGGGTTCTGTAGTACAGTGTATGGGGGGGGGATCGGTAGGTGGGGGCAGTGTACTTTATTACAGTGTATAGGGACACAGGGGTGGGGTTTTGTACTGATGTATAGGGGGGTGTCAGTAGGTGAGGGTGGTGTTCTGTAGTACAGTGTATGGGGGGGGGGGTAGTAGCTGGGGGTGGTGTTCTGTAGTGCAATGTATGGGGGTGGGGGCAGTGTGTGGGGTCGGTGTTCTGTAGCAGTGTTTGGGGGGTTGTCAGTAGGGGCGGTGTTCTGTAGTACAGTGTATGGGGGGGTTGTCAGTAGGGGGCAGTGTTCTGTAGTAGAATGTATGGGGTGGGGGCTATCAGTAGGGGGCAGTGTTCTGTAGTACAGTGTATGGGGGAAGGGGGTTGTCAGTAGGGGGCGGTGTACTGTAGTACAGTGTATGGGGGGTTGTCAGTAGGTGAGGGTAGTGTTCTATAGTACAGTGTATGGGGGGGTTGTCAGTAGGGGCAGTGTTCTGTAGTACAGTGTATGGAGGGTTGTCAGTAGGGGCGGTGTTCTGTAGTACAGTGTATGGGGGGGTTGTCAGTAGGGGCAGTGTTCTGTAGTACAGTGTATGGGGGGAGGGGTTGTCAGTAGGGGGCGGTGTTCTGTAGTACAGTGTATGGGGAGGGGGTGTCAGTAGGGGCAGTGTTCTGTAGTAAAGTGTATGGGGGGGGTGTCAGTAGGGGCGGTGTTCTATAGTACAGTTTATAGGGGGTTGTCAGTAGGGGCGGTGTTCTGTAGCACAGTGTATGGGGGAGGGGGTTGTCAGTAGGGGAGGTGTTCTGTAGTACAGTGTATGGGGGGTTGTCAGTAGGGGTGGTGTTCTGTAGTACAGTGTATGGGGGGGTTGTCAGTAGGGGCAGTGTTCTGTAGTACAGTGTATGGGGGAAGGGGGATGTCAATAGGGGCCAGTGTTCTGTAGTACAGTGTATTGGGGGGTTGTCAGTAGGGGGGAGTGTTCTGTAGTACAGTGTATGGGGGGAGGGGGTTGCCAGTAGGGGGCGGTGTTCTGTAGTACAGTGTAAGGGGGGTTGTCAGTAGCGGGCACTGTTCTGTAGTACAGTGTATGGGGGGTGTCAGTAGGGGCGGTGTTCTGTAGTACAGTGTATGGGGGGTTGTCAGTAGGGGGCAGTGTTCTGTAGTACAGTGTATGGGGGGTTGTCAGTAGGGGGCAGTGTTCTGTAGTACAGTGTATGGGGGGGTGTCAGTAGGGGCGGTGTTCTGTAGTACAGTGTATGGGGGGTTGTCAGTAGGGGGCAGTGTTCTGTAGTACAGTGTATGGGGGGTTGTCAGTAGGGGGCAGTGTTCTGTAGTACAGTGTATGGGGTGGGGGTTTGTTAGTAAGGGGCGGTATTCTGTAGTACAGTGTATGGGGGGAAGAGGGATGTCAGTAGGGGGCGGTGTTCTGTAGTACAGTGTATGGGGGGTTGTCAGTAGGGGGCAGTGTTCTGTAGTACAGTGTATGGGGGGTTGTCAGTAGGGGCGGTGTTCTGTAGTACAGTGTATGGGGGGGCTGTCAGTAGGGGGCAGTGTTCTGTAGTACAGTGTATGGGGGAAGGGGAATGTCAGTAGGGGGCGGTGTTCTGTAGTACAGTGTAAGGGGGGTCAGTAGGGGGCGGTGTTCTGTAGTACAGTGGGGATAAGGGGCGGGGCTCCGTAGCACACAATGTATCCTGTCGGGGAAGTGCAGACGATGAAGATGATACAATGTATCTCTCTCGGTGATCACGTGGTCGGTGTGCAGAGTGCCGCTCTCACTGCGCATGCTCAGTCCCCCTCCCCCCTAGTCTCAGGCCGGGGAGTTCTACATTAACCCCTCCATTGCCGGATCCCCTCCCCCTCGGGGCCCCGATTACAGGGCCCCATCCTCTGCGCCCCCACCCCCATCCAGATCCCCCAGGCCCGTCCCCCCTCCTCCGTCGGGCGCACCTCCCCCCTCCG
The DNA here is from genome assembly GCF_062004578.1 of Staurois parvus. Taxonomy (NCBI): domain Eukaryota; kingdom Metazoa; phylum Chordata; class Amphibia; order Anura; family Ranidae; genus Staurois; species Staurois parvus. The sequence goes on from NW_028318924.1 coordinate 9,443, forward strand.
GCCCCCGGGCCACCCCCGGGCCTGTCCTACCTCCCCCCGGGCCCGGAATCAGGGGCCCCTCCGGCTCCTCTCCGCTCCGATCCAGACAATGAAATCAGCCCGTCCGATCATCAATTCTCATCATGATCGTGACGTCAGAGCAGACAGCGGCCAATAGGAGGCCGAGATCATCGGGGGCCTGACATTCCCGGGAGGGAGGGGGAGGGGGTATGGAGTCCATACTGGGGGAGGGGGATCTCCTCTGCGATTCTATCCCGATGTCTGAGCGATCTGAGGGGAGGGGATCTATACATTACTATGGGGGAGGGGAAGATGATATATGGGGGGGGGGTCAGTACATTATAGAGGGGGGGTGATATATGGGGAGATCTGTACATTATAGGAGGGGGAGGGGTGATATAAGGGGGATCTGTACATTATAGGAGGGGGAGGGGTGATATAAGGGGGATCTGTACATTATAGGAGGGGGAGGGGTGATCTGTACATTATAGGAGGGGGAGGGGCGATATAAGGGGGATCTGTACATTATAGGAGGGGGAGGGGTGATATAAGGGGGATCTGTACATTATAGGAGGGGGAGGGGTGATCTGTACATTATAGGAGGGGGAGGGGCGATATATGGGGGGATCTGTACATTATAGGAGGGGGAGGGGTGATATATGGGGGATCTGTACATTATAGGAGGGGGAGGGGTGAAATATGGGGGGATCTGTACATTATAGGGGGGGGAGGGGTGATATATGGGGGGATCTGTACATTATAGGAGGGGGAGGGGTGATATATGTAGGGATCTGTACATTATAGGAGGGGGAGGGGTGATATATGGGGGATCTGTACATTATAGGAGGGGGAGGGGTGATATATGGGAGGATCTGTACATTATAGGAGGGGGAGGGGCGATATATGTAGGGATCTGTACATTATAGGAGGGGGAGGGGTGATATATGAGGGGACCTGTTCATAATAGGAGGGGGAGGGGTGATATATGGGGGATCTGTACATTATAGGAGGGGGAGGGTGATATATGGGGGATCTGTACATTATAGGAGGGGGAGGGGTGATATATGGGGGATCTGTACATTATAGGAGGGGGAGGGGTGATATATGGGGGATCTGTACATTATAGGAGGGGGAGGGGTGATATATGGGGGGTCTGTACATTATAGGAGGGGGAGGGGTGGCAGATGAAGGCACGTTCCCGATGACAGCACCAATATAATGTAATACACGTTCAATGAAAAGACGACAGCCGGGCTCTTTATGTCACATAGACAACTCCCGTTCCAGAATCCAAGATGGCGGCAGCGGGATCGCATATGTGTAGTGGCCTGTGTTCAGTCTCTGCCCTACTAGTTTCGTCAGATGACGTCATCAGGGGTTTTCAAGAGGTGACTGTGGAGGGGCCCTCATCACTGGTAGCGATAGGCGGCACGTCAATGTAAGTTCGTTGAGCTATTTACCCGCCGCTCCCCACAATGCACTGCACCTTGACCATGCATTGTGATTGGCCAAAGCATTGCACCGGACCTGACCAGGTGCAATGCTTTGGCCAATCACACGGCATGATGACCTCACAAGGGGATGGGGGTGATCCCTCCTCCTTGTGATGTAATCACCCCAACTGTCATTGTGGTGCAGCTGTCAGGAGGCGGGAGCCAGCATTGAGGGCGGAGCAGATTGTTTTTTTCTTTTTTCGGGTTGGCGGTTGGATCTACTCCGGGGACAATTGTTTTATTGTTAATAAAGGACTTGTCAGAGGCGGTCTCCTGTCACTTCTCACTAAACCTTTTGTTTGTGAATGGGTACCCCATACTCATACACATGGGGGGGCGGGGTCTGGGGGCCCCCTTGTTGAAGCTCTCAGGAGCTCAGTGACTCCAAACGTTGTCCCATGATAGGTGGCCACCTGTGCAATAAGTCCATCCGCCCTCCCAATCATGTGATTCAGGTGTTCCAATCCCCTCCCAATCATGTGATTCAGGTGTTCCAATCCCCTCCATATCACGTGATTCGGGTGTTCCAATCCCCTCCCAATCATGTGATTCAGGTGTTCCAATCCCCTCCCAATCATGTGATTCAGGTGTTCCAATCCCCTCCATATCATGTGATTCAGGTGTTCCAATCCCCTCCATATCATGTGATTCAGGTGTTCCAATCCCCTCCCAATCATGTGATTCCGGTGTTCCAAACCTATCCATATCATGTGATTCAGGTGTTCCAATCCCCTCCATGGACACAGGTGTATACAATCAAGCCCCTAGGCATGCAGACGGCTTCTACAAACATTGGTGAAAGAATGGGTCGCTCTCAGGAGCTCAGTGACTCCAAGCGTGGTCCCGTGATAGGTGGCCACCTGTGCAATAAGTCCATCCGCCCTCCCGGTCATGTGATTCAGGTGTTTCAATCCCCTCCATATCATGTGATTCAGGTGTTCCAATCCCCTCCATATCATGTGATTCAGATGCTCCAATCCCCTCCATATCATGTGATTCAGGTGTTCCAATCCCCTCCATATCATGTGATTGAGGTGTTTCAATCCCCTCCATATCATGTGATTGAGGTGTTCCAATCCGCTCCATATCATGTGATTCAGGTGCTCCAATCTCCTTCCAATCATGTGATTCAGGTGTTCCAATCCCCTCCATATCATGTGATTCAGGTGTTCCAATCCCCTCCATATCGTGATTCAGGTGCTCCAATTCCCTCCCAATCATGTGATTCAGGTGTTCCAATCCCCTCTATATCATGTGACTCAGGTGTTCCAATCCCTTCCATATCATGTGATTCAGGTGTTCCAATCCCTTCCATATCATGTGATTCAGGTGTTCCAATCCCCTCCATATCATGTGATTCAGGTGTTCCAATCCCCTCCATATCATGTGATTCAGGTGTTCCAATCCCCTCCACATCACGTGATTCAGGTGTTCCAATCCCCTCCACATCATGTGATTCAGGTGTTCCAATCCCCTCCATATCATGTGATTCAGGTGTTCCAATCCCCTCCATGGACACAGGTGTATACAATCAAGCCCCTAGGCATGCAGACGGCTTCTACAAACATTGGTGAAAGAATGGGTCGCTCTCAGGAGCTCAGTGACTCCAAGCGTGGTCCCGTGATAGGTGGCCACCTGGGCAATAAGTCCATCCGTGACATTTCCTGGCTACTAAATATTCCACGCTCAACTGTTAGTGGGATTATAACAAAGTGGAAGCCAATGGGAACAACAGCCACTCAGCCACCAAGTGGTAGGCCACGTCACATGACAGGGCGGGGTCAGCGCATGCTGAAGCGCACAGTGCGCAGAAGTCGCCAACTGTCTGCAGAGTCAATAGCTAAAGACCTCCAAACTTGGTGTGGCCTTCAGATGAGCCCAACAACAGTGCATAGAGAGCTTCATGGAATGGGTTTCCATGGCCGAGCAGCTGCATCCAAGCCTTCCATCACCAAGTGCAATGCAAAGCGTCGGATGCCGTGGTGTAAAGCACGCCGCCACTGGACTCTAGAGCAGTGGAGATGTGTTCTCTGGAGGGACCAATCACGCTTCTCTGTCTGGCAATCCGATGGATTTGTCTGGGTTTGGTGGTGGCCAGGAGAACGGTACTTGCCTGACTGCATTGTGCCAAGTGTAAAGTTTAGTGGAGGGGGGATTATGGTGTGGGGGTGTTTTTCAGGGGTTGGGCTTGGCCCCCTAGTTCCAGTGAAAGAAACTCTTAAGGCAACATTTTGGACAATTTCACGCTCCCAGCTTTGTGGGAGGAGTTTGGGGATGGCCCCTTCCTGTTCCAACATGACTGCCCACCAGTGCACAAAGCAAGGTCCATAAAGACATGGAGGAGCCAGTTTGGGGTGGAGGAACTTGACTGTCCTGCACAGAGTCCTGACCTCAACCCCATAGAACACCTTTGGGATGAATTTAGGCCAAAATGTATTCAGCAAAAATCCCAATCAGTGTATATTGATTTGTTCATCTACAAACCTCGGTACGTATACTGGAATGTTTATTTCTATACTAATGGCAGTGATCAACGACTTATAATGGGACTGCAATAGTGCGGCGTGCAATCTGACACTGACTTATCCTTAGGGGAACTCATTAAATGCCACTGACATCACCAGTGACAAGTGATAATATGGTACACTGTCACTGTACTAATATATAAACAAAAAGGTGCAGCGCTAGTATTGGAAAAAGTGAAACATCAACATCCATTCAATTATAAGAATAGAACAGGTGAGGACATAGAATCGTATACTCGTCCTACATATAAGTTCGATGTTCAATTAAATGTCCAAAAACATGTGATACGGTGCAATGTGCCAAATCTGCCAGGTCCCCCTATCAAGGTGAATGATCCAAAAGTGAGCAGGAAATAAGTAAAGTGCGCACTCACCAGAAGTGCGTTTAAAATACGCATGAAAGAAGTATCCTCTCTCCTGGTGCGTCTAGGTCAGCAATGGGCAAACTACGGCCCGCGGGCCGTATACGGCCCGGCGGACCTTTTAATCCGGCCCGCGGAGCTAGGCTCCCGCAAGGCCAGTGGTCGGCAAGCCGCGGCTCTTTACAAATTTAGATGCGGCTCTCCTGTGTGCCGGGCGCCCGCTCCCCTCCCTCCTCTCCCCTCCTCTCCTCTCGGATGGCCGCCCCCCCTCTCGGATGGCCGCCCCCCTCCCTCCTCTCGGACGTCAGGACTCTGCAGCTGTCAGGATGTAGGCGGGGCAGCCAGGATGTAGGCGGGGCAGCGTGACGAACTCCTCTCACAGTCCTCCCTGAAGACCAGAACGGCGCGGGAATACGAGAGGAACGCGCGGACCAAAGGTAAGTGAATTGACACAGGGGGGGGACTTACTATATGGGGGACTTACTATATGGGGGATGAATTACTATATGGGGGACTTACTATATGGGGAATGAATTACTATATGGAGGACTTACTATATGGGGGATGAATTACTATATGGGGGATGAATTAATATGGGGGATGAATTACTATATGGGGGATGAATTACTATGGGGGATGAATTACTATAGGGGGGATGAATTACTATGGGGGACGAATTACTATATGGGGGACGAATTACTATATGGGGGATGAATTACTATGGGGGATGAATTACTATATGGGGGATTAATTACTATGCTTACTATGGGGGAATATTACTATACTTACTATGGATGACACATACACATCATTCATCTACTCTTGGTCCGGCCCCCGGGTCCAATATATGAACCCATTGCGGCCCTCAAGTCAAAAAGTTTGCCCACCCCTGGTCTAGGTTCTCCCCACTCAGATAAAGCTGCGCTCACTAGTTCTCACCGATCATCAATCCTGGTTTGGTTCAATGGTGCATCCGACACTCATACACCTCTGGAGTCCCTCCTTAAGACTTGGTGCGCAAACATGGGGTGGATGTCCAGGTGCTGTAGCCCCCCCTGACGAGTTTCGTGCTAAGCACGTTCTCAAAGGGTGCAGGGCCCTAGCGGCTCTTTTTCATATTCTTATTACAGTAAGCGCTCGCTGTACAACTTATTTCTAACTTTGTCACTGTACTAATGACACAGGCTGGGAAGGGGTTAACATCTAGGGGCAATCAAGGGGTTAAATGTGTGTCTAACAATGTGTCATGTGTGTATTATGTGCTGCTTTTACTAACAGGTCGATTTATTCCTCATCCCTGTGTAGCACCCTCCTGGACAGCTACAGGGAGCTACACTCCAATTATTAGCTAGGGCTGGGAGTAATACCTAGCAGGGGGTCAAAATTGGTTCAGGGCTGAGAGGCTCTGCAGACAGGTCCCCCAGCTCTAGAATTTTGGAGAAAAGTCTAGAAGTATTTGGTGGATTTGAGGAGTGCCTTTTAGAGGATCCTGGCCAATCCCCAATAGGAGGCTTGGCAAGGGGCCAGGACACCCTTTAAGAGTAACAGAGCCTGCCCAGCAGCTGGAGAGTTGGGGTGGAAGAGAGATGTGAGGGGCTGGAGGCAGGAGCCTGTGAGGGGTCCCAGACCGAGCGGCAGGTGGAGGACCTTGGAAGGCTGAAAACTTGGGACTTCACCAGCCCCCTGAGAGAGGACCACCTGTGAGGCAGTGAAGGTGCCACCTAGCTAGAAGGCCTGGTAGCAGCCACGACCCATCTGTGGCAAAGGAGGGGGACCAAGTGAGAACTTCTACACCCCCTGGGCCACATAGGGGAAGGACAACTCCCCTATCTGGCCCAAGGGGTGTAGAAGTTCTGGATTAGCTGGTACCCTGGACTGTTTCATCATTTAAAGTGACAGATAATGGACCCCCTGCCCAGGGACAGACCCAGAGCTGCTGGATTGAGGAGGATCTGAGGTCTGGCTTGGTACCTCAGGAGAGGCTGGATAGCTGTCCAGAAGAAGATTTCTGCTGTAAGGACTTTCCAAGTTTTATTATCCCTTAGTACATCGGACTCCAAACTATGGCCCTCCAGCTGTTGACGTACTACAAGTCCCATCATGGCTCTGCCTTGGGAGTCTTCTCTGTGGCTGTCTGAGTCTTGCAATACCTCTTGGGACCTGCAGTCCCTCAACACCTGCAGGGCCGTAGTCTGGAGACCCCTGCCCTAGTAGAACATCAAAACAAGCTCAAGGACTGGTCACTGTCTCAGGTTCAGTTCACACCAATGCATTTTTTTTGTGCTTTTTTTCAGAAACACACTGCAGTCCATTTAGTATGGTTTCCTATGGAACTCGTTCACATTGATGCTTTTTTGAGCCGCTGAGTTTTGGAAAGAGTCGGGGACTTTTTTCAAACACAAAAAGCAGCCCTTTACCTACAATAGAGTTCAAAGCAGAAGCTGCTGAAATGCATGGTAGTGCGAATTTTGCCATGTTTTGCATTTTTATTCTGTCAAGCAACAAAAAAAAAAATAGATGAACAAAACGCATCAAAAATGCATCAAAAACGCGTATAGAAAACGCAAAACCAACAACGAAAAGCACTGGAAAACGGACAAAAAGCAAGATGCGTAGGTGTGAATGGAGCCTGAATGGAAAATCTGTGTTACGTGGCTATGCAGGACTATAGTAAGGACTTTAGTATATCCCCCCCTTATGTATTATACATGGAGATCATATCCCCCCTTTTGTATTATACATGGAGATCATATCCCCCCTTATGTATTATACATGGAGATCATATCCCCCCTTATGTATTATACATGGAGGTCATATCCCCCCTTATGTATTATACATGGAGATCATACCCCCCTTATGTATTATACATGGAGATCATATCCCCCCTTATGTATTATACATGGAGATCATATCCCCCCTTATGTATTATACATGGAGATCACCCCCCCCCCTTATGTATTATACATGGAGATCATATCCCCCTTATGTATTATACATGGAGATCATATCCCCCCTTATGTATTATACATGGAGATCATATCCCCCCCTTATGTATTATACATGGAGATCATATCCCCCCTTATGTATTATACATGGAGATCATATCCCCCCCTTATGTATTATACATGGAGATCATATCCCCCTTATGTATTATACATGGAGATCATACCCCCCCTCATGTATTATACATGGAGATCATATCCCCCCCTTATGTATTATACATGGAGATCATATCCCCCCCTTATGTATTATACATGGAGATCATATCCCCCCCCCTTATGTATTATACATGGAGATCATATCCCCCCTTATGTATTATACATGGAGATCATATCCCCCCTTATGTATTATACATGGAGATCATATCCCCCCCTTATGTATTATACATGGAGATCATATCCCCCTTATGTATTATACATGGAGATCATATCCCCCCTTATGTATTATACATGGAGATCATATCCCCCCCTTATGTATTATACATGGAGATCATATCCCCCCTCATGTATTATACATGGAGATCATATCCCCCCCCCCCTTATGTATTATACATGGAGATCATATCCCCCCTTATGTATTATACATGGAGATCATATCCCCCCTTATGTATTATACATGGAGATCATATCCCCCCCTTATGTATTATACATGGAGATCATATCCCCCCTCATGTATTATACATGGAGATCATATCCCCCCCTTATGTATTATACATGGAGATCATATCCCCCCTTATGTATTATACATGGAGATCATATCCCCCCCTTATGTATTATACATGGAGATCATATCCCCCCTTATGTATTATACATGGAGATCATATCCCCCCTTATGTATTATACATGGAGATCATATCCCCCCTTATGTATTATACATGGAGATCATATCCCCCCCTTATGTATTATACATGGAGATCATATCCCCCCTTATGTATTATACATGGAGATCATATCCCCCCTTATGTATTATACATGGAGATCATATCCCCCTTATGTATTATACATGGAGATCCTATCCCCCCTTATGTATTATACATGGAGATCAAATCCCCCCTTATGTATTATACATGGAGATCATATCCCCCCTTATGTATTATACATGGAGATCATATCCCCCCTTATGTATTATACATGGAGATCATATCCCCCCTTATGTATTATACATGGAGATCATATCCCCCCTTTTGTATTATACATGGAGATCATATCCCCCCTTATGTATTATACATGGAGATCATATCCCCCCTTATGTATTATACATGGAGATCATATCCCCCCTTATGTATTATACATGGAGATCATATCCCCCCTTATGTATTATACATGGAGATCATATCCCCCCCTTATGTATTATACATGGAGATCATATCCCCCCCTTATGTATTATACATGGAGATCATATCCCCCCTTATGTATTATACATGGAGATCATATCCCCCCTTATGTATTATACATGGAGATCATATCCCCCCTTTTGTATTATACATGGAGATCATATCCCCCCCTTTTGTATTATACATGGCGATCAGATCCCCCCTTATGTATTATACATGGAGCTCATATCCCCCCTTATGTATTATACATGGAGATCATATCCCCCCTTATGTATTATACATGGAGATCATATCCCCCCTTATGTATTATACATGGAGATCATATCCCCCCTTATGTATTATACATGGAGATCATATCCCCCTTATGTATTATACATGGAGATCATATCCCCCTTATGTATTATACATGGAGATCATATCCCCCTTATGTATTATACATGGAGATCATATCCCCCCTTATGTATTATACATGGAGATCATATCCCCCCTTATGTATTATACATGGCGATCATATCCCTCCTCCGCCCTGGTCTCAAATCTTCTGCAGACTCTAACAGGTTTTCTTCTAAGATTTCCCTGTATTTGGCTCCATCCATCTTCCCATCAACTCTGACCAGCTTCCCTGTCCCTGCTGAAGAAAAAATATCCCCACCACATGATGCTGCCACCACCATGTTTCACGGTGGGGATGGTGTGTTCAGGGGGATGGGCAGTGTTAATTTTCCCCCACACATAGCGTTTTGCTTTTAGGCCGTAAAGTCCCATGTTGGTCTCCTCTGACCAGAGCCCCTTCTTCCACACGTTTGCTGTCCCCCCCACATGGCTTCTCACAAACTGCACACGGGACTTCTTATGGCTTTCCTCCAACAATGGCTTCTTCTTGTCACTCTTCCATAAAGGACAGATTTGTGGAGTGACGACTAATAGTTGTCCTGAGGACAGATTCCCCCCCTGAGCTGTGATCTCTGCAGCTCCTTCAGAGTTCCCATGAGCCTCTTGGCTGCTTCTCTGATGAATGCTCTCCTTGCCCGGCCTGTCAGTTTAGGTGGACGGCCATGTCTTGGTAGGTTGGCAGTTGTGCCGTACTCCTCCCATTTTCAGAGGATGGGTTGAACACAGTGCTCCGTGAGATGGGCAAAGCTTGGGATTTTTTTATATAACCTAAACCTGCTTTACACTTCTCCACAACTTTATCCCTGACCTGTCTGGTTTGTTCCTTGGCCTTCATGATGCTGTTTGTTCATTAATGTTCTCTAACAAACCTCTGAGGGCTTCACAGAACAGCTGGATTTATACTGAGATCACATGACACACAGGGGGACTCTATGTACTAATTAGGTGACTTCTGAAGGCAATTGGTTCCACTAGATTTTAGTTAGGGGGATCAGAGTAAAGGGGGCCGAATACAAATGCCGCCACACTGATCACAGATTTATTGGTCACAAATGTTGAAAACCATTTCTCGTTTTTCTTCCACTTCACAATTATGGGCCACGTTGTGTTGGTCCATCACATAAAACCCCAATAACATACATGGACGGTTTTGGTTGTAACATGACAACATGGGGAACATTTCAATGGGGGTATGAAGACTTTTTCAAGGCACTGTAACAGAGCACCAGCCTGTGAAACCCTAAGCAGCCCTAAATAATCAACCCCTGGAGCCAACTACATTTCCCTAGCAGCCTATTCTACATAGGAGAGGGCTACGTCCAGAAGCATCATGAGGCATTTTCCACCCGGCGACCCAAAGCTCTCACCAAGGTGGTTTCTTTTTTCTCTGCTGACCCTTTCAACGTAAGATCTTACCGTGATATCTCTGCGGAGTTGCCGTTGCCAGCCCTGAAGAAGGAGAGTCTTTTATCCCGAAACGCGTTGGCTTGATGTACTTGTCGTTACTCTCAATAAATGCCTCTTAATCTACCATCAAACGTGCGTTCTTCTGGACGTCGGGCGCTCCTTTTCCGTTATTCCAAGTAGACGTGTGGAAACAACCTCAGGGCCGTACCAGAAAGGCAGCAGACCAAACCCTAAGAGAAGGGCTTTTCCAGCCGAAACGCGAGGGAATGCAGTTCCGGCACTGAATGTATGTAATGAGAGTGATTCTGGGGTGTGCTGGAGGGTCTATTGATGCTGGCTGCTGGGGGATCTATTTTTGCATGGTGGTCTATTGCTCCTGTGGAGGTCTTTTGTTGCTGATGGGGGGATCTATTGTTTCTGGAAGGGATCTATTGTTAAGGGAGGGGTCTATTGTTGCTGGCTGCTGGAGAGGTTATTAATGCTGACTGCTGAGGGATCCGTTGTTGCTACTGGGGGGTCTACCGTTGCTAGGATGGTGTTTTGTTGTGGGGTCCATTGTTGCTGAGGGACTCTATTATTGCTTGGGGTCTATTATTGCTGGCTGCGGGGGATCTATTTTACTGCTTTTCTTGTTATTATTAACAAATTACTTAGCAACACAAAATAATACTCTGCTCTGTCTATTCTAAAAGGAGCAGTACTGGGAGGTGGGCAGGGGGTGGAACCGAGGGACGGTGCTTGGAGGTGGGCAGGGGGTGGAACCGAGGGACGGTGCTTGGAGGTGGGCAGGGGGTGGAACCGAGGGACGGTGCTTGGAGGTGGGTAGGGGGTGGAACCGAGGGACGGTGCTTGGAGGTGGGTAGGGGGTGGAACCAAGGGATGGTGCTCAGAGGTGGGTAGGGGGTGGAACCAAGGGACAGTGCTCGGAGGTGAGTAGGGGGTGGAACCAAGGGACAGTGCTCGGAGGAGGGTAGGGGGTGGAACCGAGGGACAGTGCTCGGAGGTGAGTAGGGGGTGGAACCAAGGGACAGTGCTTGGAGGTGTGTAGGGGGTAGAACCAAGGGACAATGCTCGGAGGTGGGTAGTAGGGGGGGAACCGAGGGACGGTGCTTGGAGGTGGGCAGGGGCTGGAACCAAGGGATGGTGCTTGGAGGTGGGTAGGGGGTGGAACCAAGGGATGGTGCTTGGAGGTGGGTAGGGGGTGGAACCAAGGGACGGTGCTTGGAGGTGGGTAGGGGGTGGAACCAAGGGATGGTGCTCAGAGGTGGGTAGGGGGTGGAACCAAGGGACAGTGCTCGGAGGTGGGTAGGGGGTGGAACCAAGGGATGGTGCTCGGAGGTGGGTAGGGGATGGAACCGAGGGACGGTGCTTGGAGGTGGGTAGATGATGGAACCAAGGGACGATGCTCGGAGGTGGGCAGGGGGTGGAACCAAGGGACAGTGCTCGGAGGTGGGTAGGGGGTGGAACCAAGGGATGGTGCTCGGAGGTGGGTAGGGGATGGAACCGAGGGACGGTGCTTGGATGTGGGTAGAGGATGGAACCAAGGGACGATGCTCGGAGGTGGGCAGGACCTGGAACCAAGGGACAGTGCTTGGAGGTGGGTAGGGGGTGGAACCAAGGGACAGTGCTCGGAGGTGGGTGGGGGGTGGAACCAAGGGACAGTGCTCGGAGGTGGGCAGGGCCTGGAACCAAGGGACAGTGCTCGGAGGTGGGTAGGGGGTGGAACCGAGGGACAGTGCTCGGAGGTGAGTAGGGGGTGGAACCAAGGGATGGTGCTCAGAGGTGGGTAGGGGGTGGAACCAAGGGACAGTGCTCGGAGGTGGGTAGGGGGTGGAACCAAGGGACGGTGCTTGGAGGTGGGTAGGGGGTGGAACCAAGGGACAGTGCTCGGAGGTGAGTAGGAGGTGGAACCAAGGGATGGTGCTCGGAGGTGGGTAGGGGGTGGAACCGAGGGACGGTGCTTGGAGGTGGGTAGAGGATGGAACCAAGGGACGATGCTCGGAGGTGGGCAGGGCCTGGAACCAAGGGACAGTGCTTGGAGGTGGGTAGGGGGTGGAACCAAGGGACAGTGCTCGGAGGTGGGTGGGGGGTGGAACCAAGGGACGGTGCTTGGAGGTGGGTAGGGGGAGCGGAAACAAGAAGTGACTCAGAAAGGCGAATTCCTGCACCGATTCTCTGAGTAAAAAAAGCCTTGCCTAAGAGGGTTTAGCACCAATATCCACCATTGGGTACAACTGACTGGAGGGACATCACCCTACCCAACCATGCAACCACCTACTTACAAACAGCGACTGATCTAGTCAGTCCAGTGCAGTTTTCAGCACAATCTAACACTAAAATGTAAACTTGTTTGCAAGACCTTCCTGATGATACACCTCTAGATAAACTCCTTGAAGGCTACAATAAAATCCACAAGCTGGTCACCAATGAAGGTTGTATAGAAACTAAAGTCAAACTACACCTCTCCAAAAAATGAAAGGAAGACTCTGAAAACCCATCAGATCTCAATGGGGAGGAATCTCCTGCTGGATCTCTATACTGACATGGACGGGGGATGGGTGAGGAACGTAAGGATGCCCCATTGTTTGATGGAAATGAAAATGATCGACCTACAGAGGACTGAATTCAAAGACACCCCGAAAATCAAAGTGAAGAAATGATGCAGCAGGCGAGTCCATGTTGGTGAAATGTCATTACAGCAACTCAGAATGGTCCTCAGTAGTCTGTGTGGCCCCCACGTGCTTGTATGCATGACTGACAATGTCGGGGGAGGCTCCTAATGAGACCACAAATGGTGTCCTGGGGGATTTCCTCCCAGAAATGTACCAGGGCATCACTGAGCTTCTGGACAGTCTGAGGTGCAACCTGGAGGCGTCGGTTGGACCGAAACATGAAATCCCAGAGGTGTTCTATTGGATTTAGGTCAGGTGAGCGTGGGGGCCATTCAGTGGTATCAATTCCTTCATCCTCCAGGAACTGCCTGCATATTCTGGCCACATGAGGCCGGGCACTGTCATGCACCAGGAGGAACCCAGGACCCACTGCACAAGGAGGAACCCAGGACCCACTGCACAGGGAGGTACCCAAGACCTATTGCACCGGGAGGAACCCAGGACCCACTGCACCAGGAGGAAACCCAGAACCCACTACAACAGGAGGAACCCAGGACCCACTGCACCGGGAGGAACCCAGGACCCACTGCACCTGCTTAGGGTCTGACAATGGGTCCAAGGATTTCATTCTGATACCTAATGGCAGTCAGGGTGCCATTGTCTAGCCTGTAGAGCTCTCTGCGTCCCTCCATGGAGATGCCTCCCCAGACCATCACTGACCCACCACCAATACGGTCATGCTGAACCATGTTACAGACAGCAGAACGTTCTCCACGGCTTCTCCAGACCCTTTCACGTCTGTCACATGTGCTCAGGGGGAACCTGCTCTAATCTGTGAAAAGCACAGGACGCCAGTGGTGGACCTGCCAATTCTGAGGTTCAATAGCAAATGCCAATCCAGCTCTATGGTGCCGGGCAGTGAGCACAGGGCCCACTAGAGGACGTCGGGCCCTCAGGCCACCCTCATGAAGTCTATTTCTGATTGTTTGGTCAGAGGCCTGCTGGAGGTCATTTTGTAGGGCTCTGGCAGGGCTCATCCTGTTCCTCCTTCCACAAAGGAGCAGATACCGGTCCTGCTGATGGGTTAAGGACCTTCTACGGCCCTGTCCAGCCCTCCTAGAGGAACTGCCTGTCTCCGGGAATCTCCTCCATGCTCTTGTTTCCTGGAATCTCCTCCATGCTCTTGTCTCCTGGAATCTCCTCCATGCTCTTGCCTCCTGGAATCCCCTCCATGCTCTCATCTCATTTTTTGGTCCAGTACCCTTTCAATGCGGAGGTTCACAGGGGAGTAGGGGATGCCATTGGCTATCCCCGCTTCTCCTCTCTGTCTCTTCCCGAGCGGGTGTACGGCAACTTCAGAGTGAGGGAAGGGTTTGAGTTGCCTACACTTTATTTAGTTAGTATAGTCACGCTGTTCTACACTTGGCACGCACGCTGTCTTCTGTCCACTAGGGAGAAAATCCTGCCTGTCCAGGAGGTAGTGAGAGACACCTTCGGTGAGCTGCTTAAGGTGCTTCACCTGGAAAGGAGCAGGGTTGGGCCGGAAAGGAGTGCCCATTTATGGAGGGGTTTCCACTTCCAGCCTCCTTAAAGGTACCAACGCTGCCCCTTGTGGGGCTTGCTTGCTTTGCTCTGCTTTGCTTTCTGTACTCTGCTTGCTCTGCTTGGCCATCTATCCTTCCACTCCCCTAGATTTTGCACTCTCTATTTTTGAAATGGGGCTGCAGACATCTAAAGGCTTACATGCTCTGCCTTGGCCTAGGTCAGTGGTGGGCAACCTTTTTTTTCAACTGAGCCAAATCTCGCCAAAACCACGATTGAAATTTATTTTGAGAGCCACATTTTTAAAACTGAAAATACATCTCCCATATAGTAATTCATCCCCCATAGTAATTCATCCCCCATATAGTAATCCATCCCCCATATAGTAATTCATCCCCCATATAGTAATTCATCCCCCATAGTAATTCATCCCCCATATAGTAATTCATCCCCCATAGTAATTCATCCCCCTTATAGTAATTCATCCCCCATATAGCAATTCATCCCCCATATAGCAATTCATCCCCCATAGCAATTCATCCCCCATATAGCAATTCATCCCCCATATAGCAATTCATCCCCCATATAGTAATTCATCCCCCATATAGTAATTCATCCCCCATATAGTAATTCATCCCCCATAGTAATTCATCCCCCATATAGTAATTCATCCCCCATAGTAATTCATCCCCCATAGTAATTCATCCCCCATAGTAATTCATCCCCCATATAGTAATTCATCCCCCATATAGTAATTTATCCCCCATATAGCAATTCATCCCCCATATAGTAATTCATCCCCCATATAGTAATTCATCCCCCATATAGCAATTCATCCCCCATATAGCAATTCATCCCCCATATAGTAATTCATCCCCCATATAGCAATTCATCCCCCATAGCAATTCATCCCCCATATAGCAATTCATCCCCCATATAGTAATTCATCCCCCATATAGTAATTCATCCCCCATAGTAATTCATCCCCCATAGTAATTCATCCCCCATAGTAATTCATCCCCCATAGTAATTCATCCCCCATATAGTAATTCATCCCCCATATAGTAATTCATCCCCCATATAGCAATTCATCCCCCATATAGCAATTCATCCCCCATATAGTAATTCATCCCCCATATAGCAATTCATCCCCCATAGCAATTCATCCCCCATATAGCAATTCATCCCCCATATAGTAATTCATCCCCCATATAGTAAGTCCCCCATATAGTAAGTCCCCCATATAGTAAGTCCCCCCCATATAGTAAGTCCCCCCCCATATAGTAAGTCCCCCATATAGTAAGTCCCCCCCATATAGTAAGTCCCCCCCCATATAGTAAGTCCCCCCCCATATAGTAATTCATCCCCCATATAGTAAGTCCCCCCTGTGTCAATTCACTTACCTTTGCTCCGCGCGTTCCTCTCGCCGTGTTTCCCGCGCCGTTCTGGTCTTCAGGGCGGACTGTGAGAGGAGAGGAGTTCGTCACGCTGCCCCGCCTACATCCTGGCTGCCCCGCCTACATCCTGACAGCTGCAGAGTCCTGACTTTTGGGGCGGCCGCCCGAGAGGAGGGAGGGGAGGGGAGGGGAGGTGAGGGGGCGGCCGCCCTGCACACGCCCATCCGAGAGGAGGGAGGGGAGGGGAGGTGAGGGGGCGGCCGCCCTGCACACGCCCGTCCGAGAGGAGGGAGGGGAGCGGGCGCCCGGCACACAGAAGAGCCGCATTTAAGCTTGTAAAGAGCCGCATGTGGCTCGCGAGCCGCGGCTTGCCGACCACTGGCCTAGGTAGATAAGTAGTTTGTCAAGAACTAAGCATTTGTAAATACACAGCGGCCTTGTCATGATACAGGGGCTGTAAAAACGCCCGTTTATGTGGTCAGAATCTGTGTATAGTTTCTAAGTCGCTTTATTTCACCCCATTATAAGTAAGTAATTTGTTTAACAAGAACATGGGCTGTAAAAACGCCCAAAGTACATTGCGGGTAGTTGTAAAGAAAAGGAAACATTTTTTTTTGAAAAGCACATTTGACCTCTTTTGTATATAACAACTAATAATGACATGATTTGTAAATATAAACTGATGATATATACAATATGAAAGTAGCAGTTTTAAAATAAAAATATTTCCAGAGGAAGACAAACAACCCAGCAAATCACGATCCAATCTGCTCCTGCAGGGAAAAAAATCCCTTCCTGACCCCCCGAGAGGCAATCGGATATTCCCGGGATCAATATTCGGATATTCCCTGGATCAATATTCGGATATTCCCGGGATCAAAATTCGGATATTCCCTGGATCAATATTCGGATATTCCCGGGATCAATATTCGGATATTCCCGGGATCAATATTCGGATATTCCCTGGATCAATATTCGGATATTCCCGGGATCAATATTCGGATATTCCCGGGATCAATATTCAGATATTCCCGGGATCAATATTCGGATATTCCCTGGATCAATATTCGGATATTCCCTGGATCAATATTCGGATATTCCCGGGATCAATATTCGGATATTCCCGGGATCAATATTCGGATATTCCCGGGATCAATATTCGGATATTCCCTGGATCAATATTCGGATATTCCCGGGATCACCTTTCCCTATAAATGTTATATCCAGTTATATTCTGTGTATCCAAGAAAGGATCCAGGACTTTCCTCCAGCAATCCACTGAGCTGCCACAACCAACTCTGGGGGGAGTCTATTCCACATTCTCACAGCTCTTACTGTGAAGAAACCTTTCCGTGTTTGGAGATGACATTTCTCTGTCATGGTGTCTCTATCATAGCAGTTCAGGACGGTACCTTTTTTTCCTTATAAATTGTATTTTTATCTTTAACCTCATACTGCTTGCTGTGGATGGGCACTGACAATTTCACTTGGCCTGTGTCTGGGCTCTTTGGGGGCCCTGGCCTAGCCGGTGTGGGTTTCCCAGAACGATTCTTTCAAATAGTGGGAATGATCTCCACAGCTTAAGATCTATTGTAAGTGTTTATTATACTGTCCACTGATGTATCAATGTTTTTATGAATATGTTACGTAATTGACAGTATCACAATGACCTGTATACATCTCTCTATCCATACATGTAGGGACCTCTCCAGCTTCCCCTTAGGTGGGGAGGGAAGGCTCATTGATGGAGGTGGGGAGGGAAGGCTCATTGGTGGAGGTGGGGAGGGAAGGCACATTGATGGAGGTGGGGAGGGAAGGCTTATAGATGGGGTGGGGACAGAAAGCTCATTGATGGAGGTGGGGAGGGAAGGCTCATTGATGGAGATGGGAAGGGAAGGCACATTGATGGAGGTGGGGAGGGAAGGCTCATTGATGGAGGTGGGGAGGGAAGGCTCTATGATGGAGGTGGGGGGCAGGCTTATTGATGTAGGTGGAGAGGGAAGGCTTATTGATAGAGGTGGGGAGGGAAGGCCCATTGATGGGGTGGGGACAGAAAGCTCATTGATGGAGGTGGGGAGGGAAGGCTCATTGATGGAGGTGGGGAGGGAAGGCTCATTGGTGGAGGTGGGAAGGGAAGGCTTATTGATGGGGTGGGGACAGAAAGCTCATTGATGGAGGTGGGGAGGGAAGGCTCATTGATGGAGATGGGAAGGGAAGGCACATTGATGGAGGTGGGGAGGGAAGGCTCATTGATGGAGGTGGGGAGGGAAAACTCTATGATGGAGGTGGGGGGCAGGCTTATTGATGTAGGTGGAGAGGGAAGGTTTATTGATGGAGGTAGGGATGGATAGCTCATTGCTGGAGGTGGGGAGGGAAGGCTCATTGATGGAAGTGGGGAGGGAAGGCTGATTGATGGAGGAAGGGGGAAGGCTTATTAATGGAGGTGGGGAGGTAAGGCTTATTGATGGAGGTGGGGAGGGAAGGCTCATTGATGGAGGAAGGAGGAAGGCTTATTGATGGAGGTGGGAAGGGACAGCTCATTGATGGAGGTGGGAAGGCTCATTGATGGAGGTGGGAGGTAAGGCTCATTGATGGAGGTGGGGAGGGAAGGCTCATTGATGGAGGAAGGGGGAAGGCTTATTGATGGAGGTGGGAAGGGAAGGCTCATTGATGGAGGTGGGAGGTAAGGCTCATTGATGGAGGTGGGGAGGGAAGGCTCATTGATGGATGAAGGGGGAAGGCTTATTGATGGAGGTGGGAAGGGACAGCTCATTGATGGAGGTGGGGGAGGGAAGGTTCATTGATTGAGGTGGAGGGGAAGGCTCATTGATAGAAGTGGGGGGGTAGGTTCATTGATGAAGGTGGGGAGGGAAGGCTCACTGATAGAGGTGGGGAGGGAAGGCTCACTAATGGAGGTGGGGGGAGGGGAGGCTGATTGATGGAGGTGGGGAGGGAAGGCTTGGCCTGTGTCTGGGCTCTTTGGGGGCCTTGGCCTACCCGGTGTGGGTTTCCCAGAGCGATTCCTTCAAATAGTGGGAACGATCTCCATAGCCTAAGATCTACTGTAAGTGTCCACCGATGTATCAATGTTTTTATGAATATGTTATGTAATGGACATTATCAGGATGACCTGTATACATCTCTCTATCCATACATGTAGGGACCTCTCCAGCCTCCCTGATGAAGACGTATTTATAGCCGAAACGCGCTGGGAGTATTACACTGGAGACTGATATTTGGCATTGTAACCTCCATGTTCGTTTGTAGCAATTATGCTCAGGTGATGGCTTTTTGATATCTTACAGCTCCACCTTTGTTTATAAACTGCCTGCAGAACGATTCTCAAAACATTGACCGCACCTTCATACACTCATGGCCAAATGTATTACCCCCCCTCCCCCTGCAGTGGTTAGGACCAAGCAAAAGTGGTCCAAGGAAGGAGAATCAGCTAACTGGGGACAGGGTCATGAGGGGCCAAGGCTCATTGATGGAGGTGGGGAGGGAAGGCTCATTGATGGAGGTAGGGAGGGAAGGCACGTTGATGGAGGTGGGGCGGGAAGGCTCATTGATGGAGGTGGAGGGGAGGCTCATTGATGGAGGTGGGAAAAGGTAGCTGATTGATGGATGTGGGGGAGAGAAGGCTCATTGATGGAGGTGGGGAGGAAAGGGTCATTGATGGAAGTGGGGAGGGAAGGCTCATTGATGGAGGAGGGGTGGAGACTCATTGATGGAGGTGGGGGAGAGGCTCATTGATGAAAGTGGGGGGAAGTCTTATTGATGGAGGTGGGAAGGGAAGGCCCATTGATGGAGGTGGGGTGGGAAGGAAGGCTCATTGATGGAGGTGGAGGGGAAGGCTCATTGATGGAGTTTGGAAGGGAAGTCTCCTTGATGGAGATGGGGAGGGAAGGCTCATTGATGGAGTTGGGGAGGGAAGACTCATTGATGGAAGTGGGGAGGGAAGGCACATTGATGGAGGTAGGGAAGGAAGGCTCATTGATGGAGGTGGGGAGGGAAGGCTCATTGATGGAAGTGGGGAGGGAAGCCACAGTGATGGAGATAGGGAGGAAAGGCACATTGATGGAGGTGGGAAGGGAAGGCTCATTGATGGAGGTGGAGGGGGAAAGGCTCTTTGATGGAATTGGGGGGAAGACACATTGATGGAGGTGGGGAGGGAAGACTCATTGATGCAGGTGGTTAGGTAAGGCTCATTGATGGAGGTGGGGAGGGAAGGCACATTGATGGAGGTGGGGAGGGAAGGCACATTGATGGAGGTAGGGAGGGAAGGCTCATTGATGGAGGTGGGGAGGTAAGGCTCATTGACGGAGGTTGGAAGGGAAGGCTCCTTGATGGAGGTGGGGAGGGAAGGCTCATTGATGGAGTTGGGGAGGGAAGGCTCATTGATGGAGTTGGTGAGGGAAGGCTCATTGATGGAAGTGGGGAGGGAAGGCACATTGATGGAGGTAGGGAGGGAAGGCACATTGATGGAGGTGAGGGAACAGAAGGCTCCTTGTTGGAGGTGGGGAGGGAAGGCTCATTGATGGAGGTGGGAGAAGGGAAGGCTCATTGATAGAGGTGGGGTGGCGGCTCATTGATGGAGTGGGGGAGGCTCATTGATGGAGGTGGGGGGAGGCTTATTGATGGAGGTGGTAAGGGAAGGCTCATTGATGGAGGTGGAAGGGAAGGCTCATTGATGGAGGTGGGGGGGAAGGCATATTGATGGAGGTGGGGAGGGAAGACTCATTGATGGAGGTAGTTAGGTAAGGCTCAATGATGGAGGTTGGGAGGGAAGGCACATTGATGGAGGTAGGGAGGGAAGGCTCATTGATGGAGGTGGGGAGGTAAGGCTCATTGATGGAGGTTGGAAGGGAAGGCTCCTTGATGGAGGTGGGGAGGGAAGGCTCATTGATGGAGTTGGGGAGGGAAGGCTCATTGATGGAAGTGGGGAGGGAAGGCACATTGATGGAGGTGAGGGAAGTGAAGGCTCATTGATGGAAGTGGGGAGGGAAGGCACATTGATGGAGGTGAGGGAAGTGAAGGCTCATTGATGGAGGTGGGGACGGAAGGCTCAATGATGAAGGTGGGAGGAAGGAAGGCTCATTGATAGAGATGGGGTGAAGGCTCATTGATGGAGGGGGGAGGCTCATTGATGGAGGTGGGGGGAGGCATATTGATGGAGGTGGGAAGGGAAGGCTCATTGATGCAGGGGGAGAGGGAAGGCTCATAGATGGGAGGTGGGAGGGAAGGCTCATTGATGGAGGTGGGAGGGGGGGGGAAATCTCATTGATGAAAGTGGGGGGGAAGGCTCATTGATGGAGGTAGGAGGAGGATTATTGATGGAGTTGGGGGGAAGGCACCTTGATGGAGGTGGGGAGGGACGGCTCATTGATAGAGGTGAGGAGTTAGCCTAAATGATGGAGGAGGGGAAGGTTCATTGATGGATTTGGGGGTGAGGAGGCTTAATGATAGTGGGAGGTCATTGATGGAGGTGTGGAGGGAAGGCTCATTGATGGAAGTGGGGAGGGAAGGCTTATTAATGGGGGTGGGGGGAAAGCTCATTGATGGAAGTGGGGAGGGAAGGCTCATAGATGGAGGTGGGAAGGAAGGCTCACTGATGGAAGTGGGAAGGAAGGCCCACTGATGGAGGTGGGAGGGGGGAGGCTCATTGAAGGAGGTGGGGGGGCTCAAAGATTATGGTGTGAGGGGGGGGGATCATTAATGGAGTTGGTGAGGGAAGGCTCATAGATGGAGGTGGGAAGGAAGGTTTACTGATGGAGGTGGGGGGGGGGGCTCATTGATGGAGGTGGGGGTGGGGAGGCTCAATGATGGAGGTGGAAAGGAAGGTTCATTGATGGAGATGGGAAGGAAGGTTTATTGATGGAGGTGGGGGGAAGCTCATTGATGGAGGTGGGGGGGTCTCATTGATGGAGGTAGGGGTGGGGAGGCTCAATGATGGAGGTGGAAAGGAAGGTTCATTGATGGAGGTGGGAAGGAAGGTTCATTGATGGAGGTGGGAAGGAAGGTTTATTGATGGAGGTGGGGGGGGGGGGCTCATTGATGGAGGTAGGGGGGCTCATTGATGGAGGTAGGGGTGGGGAGGCTCAATGATGGAGGTGGAAGGGGAAGTCATTTTAGTACAGGAGAGGATACAGTACAAGTGTGCAAGTCTGAAGGGAGGGACAGAAGTCAGATGTAACATACATTTAGTGATATACCTGGGGGGGGCTCGGTATGAATATCAGATGACAGAAGGTCCTGAGGATCTCAAGTAATATTTAAAATATCTGAACGGGGGCGTGGCCGACAATGGAAGGCTGAAGACATGTCCCCCTGAGCTCTGTGCCCTCCTGATCCATACAGGCTTTCTACACTGACTCTACACCGGTCATCATCATGTCGGCACACAGAACTCACCCAACGTATCCTATTGAGCCACAACACAGCTCCATTCAGCGTTATTTGCCCTGCACAGCCCCTTCTGAAACCCGGGTTGTCAGAAACAAGATGGCATCGGGTCGTACACCAGCCAAGTCATGGCCTACCACTTCGGCCTCCACACCTGCCCTGGCTGGCTGTGACACCGCCCCAGTCTTACCGGTCACTCGACCCCAGGCATCTACTGTGGCTGGGGACCCCGTCCAATCTCTGCATGTGCCTCACTGTGATGGCTCCTTCTCGCACATGCGATTGGCCACAGCCCTCCTTTCCACCTTTCGGGCATATTTTGACTCCTGGGTATCTAAACTAGAATCCGGGAACTAGATACTTTAAAACAGCAAGTATCAGTCTCCAATTCTGCCATCTCAGCTCTAACCAGGGGTGGACTGACCATTTAGCCACTCAGGCACTGCCCGAGGGCTCGGGGTCAGTAGGGGGCCCCATGAGATGCCCCTGGTACCTTTCATAGGCTTTTTAGGTGTGGTTTGAGTGTGGGCAAGGACACAGGGGCCCCATGATTTCCTATTGCCGGGGGGCCCCATGAGTTCAGTCCGCCCCTGGCTCTAACTATCACCCAAGAGGACCATGCCTCACGGATTTGGGCCTTGGCAATGGCCTCCACCTCACACCTTATGCGCCTCCGCCAATATCAGCTCCGCATAGAGAACAATGAAAATAGAAGTCATAGAAATAACATGCGGATACAAGGTATCCCTGAGGTGATTTCGGGGTCGGACCTGAAGCCTACCGCCATCGCCATCCTTAACCAGGTACTGGGCAGAGAGGCTATAGCACCCCTAGAAACTGTATAGGGTCCACAGAGTGGGGGGACCCAACAATAACCATTCAGACCTTCTGAGAGATGTCCTATGTCCAGTTCATTATTATACCTTGAAAGAGGACATTATGCGCAACGCCTGGTGTTCGGGTCTGGAGGATTTTGCTGGCACCTCAATTCATCTTTACCTTGACCTATCCAGACACACTCTATACATGAGACGAGTGGTCAGACCTCTGTTGGATCTCATACATCAAGCTGGAGGTACCTATGCCTGGGGTCACCTATTCAGCATTCGGGTCTCCCTCGGTGACCGTAAAATTTATGCTCTCAGACCCAGACCAACTATCTGACCTTTTCCTGTTTCTTGAACAAGATCCTGTGGACACTTCCAACTGGCTGGACTCTCCAGAAGATCCCTCGATCAGCCCCTCTTCCGCAACGCCAAAGGCGCCCGAGGTCTCGATCTCGCTCTGCTGAGGTTGCACCCTCTCAACCTGGATCACCCGAGGACTGAGCTACAACCTCGCAGTGAGTTGTGAACATCATCTCTACACCTAGCATCCCTCTCAACTTGAACTACTTGTTTGTGTCAAATGTTAGTTCCTCACTCGCCTTTCTATTCCGTTGGTATTGTCCCTGACCTTTGTGACACCCTCCGCAATATCTATACTAGGGTCTTCTTGGCCCCCCTTCAACTACTGGGCTTTACCAATGAACCCATTAACATCGCCCACAGCTTCATATCCATGGAGGGGGTCACTGGGGGGTCCTGACTGGGAACATTCATAGATGCTATTTTTTCCTTTTTGTTGCTCTCCTGCCCTGAGGCCCTGTCTCCCGTAACTGGATGGTCTCCCACTTTTCCCTTGCAGGGCTCCTTGGTCATCATGTTATGTTTCTCCGTACTGTTCTAATTATGTTTGCTCATGTTTTGCTCTTCCGTGGTTTAACGCCTAGTCCCATACATGTGTCCTCTATCCTCATTCTATGACAATGTAACTTACTATGGGTATCATACAATTTACGATATTTATGCACGTCCTGGCGTTGGGAACACATCTCCGTCCAGACTTGACCTCTCCTCCTAGATAGGATAGGCCTACTTTGTGATACTTCACACTGCATCTGATATGAATCTGGGTATGACCAGAAATGTGTGGACTGACACAGGGAAACGCAGGCTTCCGGTATAGTATAAACAATACAATTTATTAAAGACTAACAATACATAAACGCAGTGCTAAACATAACACAGTGCAACAATCCAAACCTCCAACAAACAACCATACATACAACACTAAACGTAGTCAGGCAGGCCGGGTCGGTAGCAAACGGGCAAACAAGGTACCAGGAGCAGGCGGGAGAGTGGTCAGGACTAGCCGAGGTCAGTACAGGCAGAGTTCGTGCAGAATCAGGATAGAAGCAAGCAGGATCAGGATACCGGTGCCAAGCGAAACAGTACAACAAGACACTGACTGCAGGTCTGGCCATTCCTTAAATACACCTCCTGCAATCAGCCTCAGGTGATAGCTGATTGCAGGAGTGAGCTTCTGGTTGCCGAGAGCACCCGCTGGCTAGCCCAGGTACTGCAGCCCACAAGGCAGGTGAGTCCCACCACCATTGGCGAGTCCATTCCTGACAGCATCCTTTAGTTACCCTTGTGACATCTCTGACAAATGTCCATTTCTCTCTAGCTCTTTTCCTCTGTTTTCACCCACAACCCTCTCTTCTTTTCTAGTTTGTTTTCCCCCCTTTCCCCCTTTTTGCTTCTCCTCGTCTTCCTCCTTTGCTTCCCCTTTCCCCTCTTTTTTCTCTCACCTCTTCTCTTCCTTTTATTTCCTCTGGTCCTTTCCCCCTTTATTTTGTCTTTTCTTTTTTAGCAGTTTTTCCTCTCACTCCCCCATGGCACACACTCTGGTTTCCCAACCGATGTTGAAATTTTGCTCCTAGAATGTCAATGGCCTTAACATTGCCTCCAAATGGGGTCAAATATTATACCAAGTGCATAAACAACGGGTCCACATGCTCCTGTTACAGGAGACACATTTCCGGACCAGATCCACCCCTTCCTGCTTCAGCAGGTACTTTAATAGATGGTTCCACAGTACTCACCCTGGCCAAAAGGCCAAGGGTGTCTCAGTTGCAATCCACAAAACGCTCCCCATCGAGCTTTTGGATCAACTATCTGACCCACGGCTGAGATATCTTTTTGTACATTTTTTTCTTTGGGGTACTAAATAGACGATTGCCAACTTTTAGCTCCCTAATGTTGATCAAGTTCCTACTATGCTCGGCTTTCTGAAGTCGCTCTCTGGATTCACGGAAGGGAAACTTCTTTTGGGAGGGGATTTTAATCTCACCCTAGACCCACACCTAGACGCCGCCACGTTGAGATTGTCTATCTCCTTTTTTTACACTGTGGGTTCTAAAAGGAGCGCTCTACAACATGGGTTTGGTCGAAGTGGGGAGGGTCTTGCATCCTAAAACCCGAAACTACACCTATCTCTCTCCGGTCCACCTATCTTATAGTCGTATTGACTATTTCTTGGTGGATCACAGCTGTCTGGATTGGTCACCAGAATGCGACATAGACAACGGGGTGTGGTCTGACCACTCTCCGATCTACCTAACTCCACCCTCTACCGCGGTGAGAGAGTGGACCTGGCGATTAATTGACTTGCTTTTGGTGAATGAAGATTGTGTGGCTCTCATTTCCGAGACCATCTCTAACTTTATGCTGGATCACACCGCTGACTCTACCTCACTCCCCTTTCAGTGGGGGGGTTCAAAATCAGTTTTGCGCGGACTTCTGGAGACAGCACACAAAAAATCTACATAGAAAGCCCTCATGGACGTGGCATTAGCCTGATCTCAACTCCAAGATCTATAGGAGGCCTCCGCTCGTACTTTTGCAGATAAAATGGAGCTACACCGCTATAAATTAAAAGATGTGGACGATCCTTGGCTTGTTCTCTACATCCGAAGCGTGCATCAACCTTCATCCCCCATATTCAAGGGCCAAATGGAGAAGGGCTCTCCAAGCCTTCTGACATTGCGGATGTCTTTAAAAATTACTCTCAATTTCTATAAAATATCTCACCTCCCACCCCATTAGACCCCAACATCCCTCTAGAACAGCGGTTCTCAACCTGGGGGTCGCGACCCCTTTGGGGGTCGAACGACCATTTCCCAGGGGTCGCCTAAGACCATCGGAAAACATATTTCCGATGGTCTTAGGAACCGAGACACCACTGCTCTGTCTCGCGATCTGTGGGCGGGATGATATGCTGCCCCTGTAACCTGGCCACACTTCCGGGATCACTCAACAGCTCCGCCTCCTCGCCGCTGATTGGCCACCGGAACTGTAGCTCAGGAGAGGCACACAGGCGGCCAATCACCGGCGAGGAGGTGGAGCTTGGAGAGGAGGAGCCTACGGCAGAGCGCGCAGATCGAAGAAGATCGAGGGAGCTGCAGGACCGAGTGAAGAGGAGAGCGGCCAGAGAAGGAAGACAGCTGACAGGTAAGTGGAAATTTTGCTTCTGCAGGCTGTAGATGGGAGAGGGAGAGAGCGAGCCCAGGCTGGAGCAGGGGTCAGCAAGGTAAGTATCATTGGTGTCAGTGGGAGGGATAGTGCCCCATCATTTGTGTCACTAATACCAACGATGGGGCACTATTCCTCCCCCCAAAAAGAAAGGTTGAGAACCACTGCTCTAGAAGATGAGAAACAATCTTACGTATCGGAAACTGCCCTCCTTACCTTAGCCGCTAACATTATTGAGGAACTTGAGTCGGATCTCTCGGAAGATGAAATGGCGAAGGCCATTGCTGCTACTCCATCGGGCAAGAGCCCAGGTCCTGACGGCTTTACACCTACATTTTTTTAAATGTTCTCGCCCCTCCTTACACCTTTTCTGATGAAAGTCTTCAATTCCCTATCCAACGGTTCCGCTTTGACTACGCAAACTCTGGAAGCTCATTTCACCCTGATTCCGAAACCAGATAAAGATCCTTTAAGAAATGATAAGTAACAATACTAATAAATAGTAGCAAGTGAGCGCTTACGCAGCGCATAAGAAGTGGCATCGCGGTGAATCGTCTCTAAATGACGTATCAAAAAGATATATAAAGTCAATATATAAAGTGACTGTAGTGCATCATAAACAGAGAATGCAAATCAAGTCCAGATGAAATAGTGATCCTGCTCCGTGTTGGTGATCTCTATGACGAGGGCCAGTAAAATGAATGCATTCACCAGAAGGTATGCGCATGTGTATATATATCCACCAGTGGTCATCTGGGTCTGGGCAGGGGTTACGGGGTCATCATTCACACCATAGGCACACAGGGTAACACCACTCCCTCACAGGACACTCTCTGTTCCCAGGGACAGCTCCAAGTTACCACCAGATCAGAAGCATCAGAAGTTGGGGGAAATCTCCACCTTAGGGGCTCGCATGTCACAAGCCAGAGACAAATAGGTTCTGATAGTGTAGTATTTTATTAGGACTTCAGCAGAATATGAAACTGAAAGGCACTCACATGTGAAAGAGAACAAGTAAAATGGCCGCCAGCCTTGCGGCGTGACGTCACTCTGATAGGCTCCTTGCTGACGCGTTTCGTGCACCAGCATGTTATCAAAGGGATTAATAATTGCATTATTTGGAGGTGTAAAGGTTTGCTTTTTATGCTAGCTGCTTTTCTGTTTTTGCGCTCGCAAATATTCTTATTTTAGATAAAGATCCTTCTTTGTGCACTAACTACAGGCCCATTTCTCAGATCGGGGTATTATTATTATTATTATTACATCGAGTTTATATAGCGCCAAAGGGTTTACTCAGTGCTGTACAATAGAGGGGGGGGGGGGACAATACAAGAAACAGAACAGCAACAACAACAGTACATGAGGGGTTAAAGGGCCCTACACTTTTGAGCTTACAATCTAGGAGGGAGGGGGTAGTGGTACAGGAGGAAGTGGCTGTGGGGGATGGAGTGGTTGGAGGAATGAGGGAGAACGGCTGTTAGGTGAGGGTGGGGTAGGCTTCCCTGAAGAGGTGGGTTTTCAGGGAGCGCCTGAAGGTGAGGAGGGAAGGTGACAGTCTGATGGATTGGGGCAGTGAGTTCCAGAGGATGGGGGAGGACCTGGAGAAGTCTTGCAGTCGTGCATGGGAGGAGGATACCAGAGAGCAAGATAGAAGGAGGTCCAGTGAGGAGCGAAGGGTACGGGTAGGGTGGTACCTGGGAATCAGGTTGGTGAGGTAGTTAGGGTAGACTTAAAGATTTTTGCCAAAGTGTTAGCGAATGGATTGCAGCCTCTTCTCCCTGACCTCATACACTTAGATCAAGTGGGCTTTGTACCCGGACGAGAGGCGAGGGACAATACGTTAAAAACACTTGACGGACTATGCCCGTACCCATGATATCCCTTGGTGTCTTTTGGCGATCGATGCTGAAAAGGCATTTGATCGCGTCGACTGGTAATTCCTCCGACTGGCGTTACAACCAGTAGGGTTAGGCCCTCACATGTTAGTCAGGATATTATCCTTGTATTCTTCTCCATCTGCCAGAATTAAGATCAACGGCTCTCTATCTCCGGCATTCTCTATCCGGAATGGCACCCAGCAAGGGTGCCCCTTGTCCCCTCTCCTCTCCATCCTTACTACGGAACATCTGGTGGAAGCCTTATGGTGGAATCCCATTATCAGTGGAATGTCAGTGGGCCCTTTGCATTCCAAATTAGCCCTCTTCGCTGATGACCTACTCCCAGGGGAGGACTGACCATTTGGAAACTCGGGCACTGCCCGAGGGCCCGGGGTCAGTAGGGGGCCCCATGAGATGCCCCTGGTACCATTTTCATAGGCTTTTTTGAGTTTGGGCAAGGGCACAGGGGCCCCATGATCCCCTATTGCCCGGGGGCCCCATGAGTTGTCAGTCCGCCCCTGCCTACTCCTGTTTGTGACACAACCACGTATCTCCCCACCCTCTATATTACAAAAATTCCAAAAACTCCAAAAGAATAATAAAACCAAAATAAATAAAACCAAAGATGAATTAACTTCCAGGTGAATTATACCAAATCGGACCTGCTGAACATTTCTTTA
Organism: Staurois parvus; assembly: GCF_062004578.1. NCBI lineage: Eukaryota > Metazoa > Chordata > Amphibia > Anura > Ranidae > Staurois > Staurois parvus. The sequence goes on from NW_028318924.1 coordinate 38,821, forward strand.
GCCTTGGAGGACCTGCAGCGCATCTCTCCGACTTTCCCCTTGAAAACCGGATCCACCTCTATTCGATATCTAGGGATTCACATACCCACAGATCTGTCCCAACTCCATTTGCTGATTTTTGTACCCCTTCTCAACCGGACTCAGGCAGACCTATCATCTTATGCTACCAATAGTTTGTCCTGCTTGGGAAGAGCAAACGCTCTAAAGATGGATGTTCTTCCCCGCTTCCTGTACCTCTTTCAAACGATCCCCATCTCTCCCTTCTTCCTTTTTTTTCAAATTGCGCCGCCTCTTCTCCGCTTTTATCTGGAAACCACGACATCCTAGGATTCATTGGACTACCCTTTCCCTCCCAAAAATTAAAGGAGGAGTGGGAGCCCCCCTCTCTTTACCACAAAGCGGCCATTCTTATTGGTTCCATATCCACTCCTCTAAGCTCTGGGTCCAATTAGAACTACACATGTGCCCTATTGATATCCAAGCATTACCTTGGACTCCACGTTTGTGCCGCCCCAACTTTTCATCTCTTAGTGATTTACCTAAACCTACTCTTCGCGTATGGGAGCACGGGATGTCTACCTACAGCCTCTCCAAATATGTGGGTCCCATCATCCCGTTGTCACGGTGTAAGGTCAGGTTCAGAGACCAGTTGCTATAGCAGTAAAAGGCTTACCTGGAACCAGCAGGATTGGTACACCAGCGGATCCCCCTGGGAATGACGCAGGCTCACCTGAGGTGCGGGGTCTAAGTATTAACCGGTATTCACCAGAGCTCCTAATGGTGGAGATGGATTGGGCTGCGTGTTAATACCAGGTCGCAGATCTCAGGATCACCCCACCAGGGAATGAGCAGACTGGGAACCAATAGCGGATCAACAGGTTAGGGATCAGACGAAAGCAGAGTCGGTCACAAGCCAAGGGTCGGTCACAAATGGTAGCAGATCAATCGTGGTCAGGAACAAGCCAAAGGTCAGTAGCGGAGGTGTAGACAGCAGCAGGAACAGTAGCAGGATATTGGCTGGAAAAGCACAATAATCTGGCAAGGAGGAAGTCCAAGGACATGGCTTATATAGGAAGTTCATGGGAGGAGCAAGGAGTTCAAGGTTCAAGAGCAAACAAGGCACAAGGCAGGATTATCCAATAGATGAGGCAAAGTGTTGTCCAGCATCCTAGGTAGCTCAGTGAGTAGAGTTACTGCCTGACACAGTAGAAGTCCCAGGTTCAAGTCCAGGCCCTGACACCCGTTCTTTGGGACCCCAGCTTTACCCCCGGCTCTCTCTATCCCCAGCTTCGGAATTTGGAATAAACAAGACCACAGTAGAAGTCCTTCGATCGGACCCTTCCTTGATTTCAACCACCCCAGGCACGTTCCTCCTTCCAACCTCAATCCCCTGGTTACAGAGACAACAAGTAGCATCCTATGTTCGTTCTTTGTCCTCTGTTTCCGACGTTCTTGTTCCACTGACTGCCTTTGAATTACTCCTGCTCCAATCTGAACCTCCCAACCTTGTACCTTCCCAATTATATTCAATCTTTCTTTGCGCATCATTGTCCAATCTTCCTCCATATACCCATGCCTGGGAGGTAGATTTTCAGCTCACTATTTCCTCTTTAGATTGGCTTCTTCACCGATTTGACCCATCCTTCCCAGGCACTTGCTGCCGTTGTCAACGCTCACAAGGTACTCTGCTACACATTTGGTGGACAAGTCCACCTACACGAAAATTTTGGCAATATATTTTTGGTTTGTTCTGCAAAATGATGGCAACTTCTATTCTCCCGTCCCAGCGTTAGCCCTTCTCCCCGTGGTGCCTGGACCTATAAAATCAGTGAAACAAAATATCTTGAGACACCTTGGGCAGTTATCCCTCGCCACCGGAAATCAACTACTGTGCCCTCCTTAGGGGAATGGCTCAACGAACTGGACTCTATACATGACCTTGAACGCCTGTTGGTGCAGGAAATGGGAAGAAGGGACCTATTCTCTTCCATCTGGACCCTTGGACCATGTTCCGATACTCTTCCGAATTCCATTTCTGGGTTGCCAGCGGTGCCGACCCCTCTCTAGTTGTTAGGGATCTGGGTATGACCAGAAATGTGTGGGAACACAGGCGTAGTCAGGGCTGGAGAGGTGGAATGGTCAGGCAGGCCGTTAGGTACAGTACAGGGCGCGGGGTCTAAGTGTCAATCTGCTTATTCACCAGGGCCCCTGATGGTGGGGATGGACTTGGAGCAGACTGAGACCAGGTCGCGACCCCTGAGTACGTCCAGCAATGGTAAAGAGCGTCGTCAGAGGTGTGCGGGGAAAGGAGCCAGATGTGAAGAGGCTGGCCATTTGGAAACTCGGGCACTGCCCGAGGGCCCGGGGTCAGTAGCGGGCCCCATGAGATGCCCCTGGTACCTTTTTCATAGGCTTTTTTGAGTTTGGGCAAGGACACAGGGGCCCCATGATCCCCTATTGCCCGGGGGCCCCATGAGTTGTCAGTCCGCCCCTGCCTACTCCTGTTTGTGACACAACCACGTATCTCCCCACCCTCTATATTACAAAAATTCCAAAAACTCCAAAAGAATAATAAAACCAAAATAAATAAAACCAAAGATGAATTAACTTCCAGGTGAATTATACCAAATCGGACCTGCTGAACATTTCTTTAGCCTTGGAGGACCTGCAGCGCATCTCTTCGACTTTCCCCTTGAAAACCGGATCCACCTCTTTTCGATATCTAGGGATTCACATACCCACAGATCTGTCCCAACTCCATTTGCTGATTTTTGTACCCCTTCTCAACCGGACTCAGGCAGACCTATCATCTTATGCTACCAATAGTTTGTCCTGCTTGGGAAGAGCAAACGCTCTAAAGATGGATGTTCTTCCCCGCTTCCTGTACCTCTTTCAAACGATCCCCATCTCTCCCTTCTTCCTTTTTTTTCAAATTGCGCCGCCTCTTCTCCGCTTTTATCTGGAAACCACGACATCCTAGGATTCATTGGACTACCCTTTCCCTCCCAAAAATTAAAGGAGGAGTGGGAGCCCCCGTCGCCTCTCTTTACCACAAAGCGGCCATTCTTATTGGTTCCATATCCACTCCTCTAAGTTCTGGGTCCAATTAGAACTACACATGTGCCCTATTGATATCCAAGCATTACCTTGGACTCCACGTTTGTGCCGCCCCAACTTTTCATCTCTTAGCGATTTACCTAAACCTACTCTTCGCGTATGGGAGCACGGGATGTCTACCTACAGCCTCTCCAAATATGTGGGTCCCATCATCCCGTTGTCACGGTGTAAGGTCAGGTTCAGAGACCAGTTGCTATAGCAGTAAAAGGCTTACCTGGAACCAGCAGGATAGGTACACCAGCGGATCCCCCTGGGAATGACGCAGGCTCACCTGAGGTGCGGGGTCTAAGTATTAACCGGTATTCACCAGAGCTCCTAATGGTGGAGATGGATTGGGCTGCGTGTTAATACCAGGTCGCAGATCTCAGGATCACCCCACCAGGGAATGAGCAGACTGGGAACCAATAGCGGATCAACAGGTTAGGGATCAGACGAAAGCAGAGTCGGTCACAAGCCAAGGGTCGGTCACAAATGGTAGCAGATCAATCGTGGTCAGGAACAAGCCAAAGGTCAGTAGCGGAGGTGTAGACAGCAGCAGGAACAGTAGCAGGATATTGGCTGGAAAAGCACAATAATCTGGCAAGGAGGAAGTCCAAGGACATGGCTTCTATAGGAAGTTCATGGGAGGAGCAAGGAGTTCAAGGTTCAAGAGCAAACAAGGCACAAGGCAGGATTATCCAATAGATGAGGCAAAGTGTTGTCCAGCATCCTAGGTAGCTCAGTGAGTAGAGTTACTGCCTGACACAGTAGAAGTCCCAGGTTCAAGTCCAGGCCCTGACACCCGTTCTTTGGGACCCCAGCTTTACCCCCGGCTCTCTCTATCCCCAGCTTCGGAATTTGGAATAAACAAGACCACAGTAGAAGTCCTTCGATCGGACCCTTCCTTGATTTCAACCACCCCAGGCACGTTCCTCCTTCCAACCTCAATCCCCTGGTTACAGAGACAACAAGTAGTATCCTATGTTCGTTCTTTGTCCTCTGTTTCCGACGTTCTTGTTCCACTGACTGCCTTTGAATTACTCCTGCTCCAATCTGAACCTCCCAACCTTGTAGCTTCCCAATTATATTCAATCTTTCTTTGGGCATCATCGTCCAATCTTCCTCCATATACCCATGCCTGGGAGGTAGATTTTCAGCTCACTATTTCCTCTTTAGATTGGCTTCTTCACCGATTTGACCCATCCTTCCCAGGCACTTGCTGCCGTTGTCAACGCTCACAAGGTACTCTGCTACACATTTGGTGGACAAGTCCACCTACACGAAAATTTTGGCAATATATTTTTGGTTTGTTCTGCAAAATGATGGCAACTTCTATTCTCCCGTCCCAGCGTTAGCCCTTCTCCCCGTGGTGCCTGGACCTATAAAATCAGTGAAACAAAATATCTTGAGACACCTTGGGCAGTTATCCCTCGCCACCGGAAATCAACTACTGTGCCCTCCTTAGGGGAATGGCTCAACGAACTGGACTCTATACATGACCTTGAACGCCTGTTGGTGCAGGAAATGGGAAGAAGGGACCTATTCTCTTCCATCTGGACCCTTGGACCATGTTCCGATACTCTTCCGAATTCCATTTCTGGGTTGCCAGCGGTGCCGACCCCTCTCTAGTTGTTAGGGATCTGGGTATGACCAGAAATGTGTGGGAACACAGGCGTAGTCAGGGCTGGAGAGGTGGAATGGTCAGGCAGGCCATTAGGTACAGTACAGGGCGCGGGGTCTAAGTGTCAATCTGCTTATTCACCAGGGCCCCTGATGGTGGGGATGGACTTGGAGCAGACTGAGACCAGGTCGCGACCCCTGAGTACGTCCGGCAATGGTAAAGAGCGTCGTCAGAGGTGTGCGGGGAAAGGAGCCAGATGTGAAGAGGCTGGCCATTTGGAAACTCGGGCACTGCCCGAGGGCCCGGGGTCAGTAGGGGGCCCCATGAGATGCCCCTGGTACCTTTTTCATAGGCTTTTTTGAGTTTGGGCAAGGACACAGGGGCCCCATGATCCCCTATTGCCCGGGGGCCCCATGAGTTGTCAGTCCGCCCCTGCGTATGCCATAGATGGAGGAATTTACAGCCAGCTGCAGGTACCAGATGGCTTCCACCCAACCCCCCCCCCCCCCGACCTTGTCATGTCTCCTGGGCTCTGCATATCCATCAGCAGACCTGGGACCAGCGGGTGCCATTGGATAGAGTGCAGGGAGATCAGTGAACATCTGTTCGCTGATCTCCCCTTCCTGCTACCGACCCAAAACCTCACTTGCAGGTCCCTTTCCTCAGCCAATATGGCCGGGGAAGAAAGTACCGGAGTGCGACGTGCTCTCCACTAGTTTCATAGGAGAGCAGATGAGACATCAGGGGTCATTTAGACCCCTGATATCATTTAGACCCCTGATATCATTTAGACCCCTGATATCATTTAGACCCCCGATGTCATTTAGACCCCCGATGTCATTTAGACCCCTGATATCATTTAGACCCCCGATGTCATTTAGACCCCCGATGTCATTTAGACCCCCGATGTCATTTAGACCCCTGATATCATTTAGACCCCCGATGTCATTTAGACCCCCGATGTCATTTAGACCCGATATCATTTAGACCCCCGATGTCATTTAGACCCCCGATGTCATTTAGACCCCTGATATCATTTAGACCCCCCGATGTCATTTAGACCCCCGATGTCATTTAGACCCCTGATGTCATTTAGACCCCCGATGTCATTTAGACCCCCGATGTCATTTAGACCCCTGATATCATTTAGACCCCTAATATCAGTTAGACCCCTGATGTCATTTAGAACTCCTGATGTCTCAATAAAAAGAACCAAAAAATGCATCACACAGGAGACTTTTTGTCTATACGTGGTGAAAACAAAAAGTTTAGTAATAAAAAAAAAAATTGTAAAGTTACACCCAAGCAATAACAAAGAAACCCCCATAGCGTCCCCCCACCCCATAAACATGAATGTAAATGCACACATTGGGGGACCTTCATGTTAAAAGGTTGATTCGCTGCACATGTTACATATCATCGCACACGCCAGGGTCAGGTCAATAATTCTCGCTCGTCATCTATGGAAAATCTAGGGTACCGAAGGTTGTTGCCCTTTCACACAATTTTCAGTCTTGACATTTACTCTGCATATTTATTATCAAAAAAAAAAAAAAGGGCAATAGAATAACCCCTTCACGCCCCAAGGGTAAAACAAATCTTAATGCCTAAGCACAATAGATGTAAACGAATGATCATCCGTTTACATCAGTTTTTTTGAACGGAACAAACCCCTATTTTTTACCGTGAAAAAAAAAACTGAAATGGACAAAAAACGGATGTAAACGGATGTAAATGGATATAAATGGACGAACAACGGATGTAAATGGATGTAAATGGAGTAACAACGGATGTAAACGGATGTAAATGGATGTAAATGGATGAACAACGGATGTAAATGGTGTAAATGGATGTAAATGGATGAACAACGGATGTAAATGGATGTAAATGGACGAACAACGGATGTAAACGGATGTAAATGGATATAAATGGACGAACAACGGATGTAAACGGATGTAAATGGATGTAAATGGACGAACAACGGATGTAAACGGATGTAAATGGATGAAATGGACGAACAACGGATGTAAATGGATGTAAATGGACAAACAACGGATGTAAATGGATATAAATGGATGAACAACGGATGTAAATGGATGTAAATGGATGAACAATGGATGTAAATGGATGTAAATGGACGAACAACGGATGTAAACGGATGTAAATGGGTGTAAATGGATGTAAATGGATGAACAACGGATGTAAACGGATGTAAATGGATGTAAATGGACGAACAACGGATGTAAATGGATGTAAACGGATGTAAATGGATGTAAATGGACGAACAACGGATGTAAACGGATGTAAATGGATATAAATGGACCAACAACGGATGTAAACGGATGTAAATGGATGTAAATGGACGAACAACGGATGTAAACGGATGTAAATGGATGAAATGGACGAACAACGGATGTAAATGGATGTAAATGGACAAACAACGGATGTAAATGGATATAAATGGATGAACAACGGATGTAAATGGATGTAAATGGATGAACAATGGATGTAAATGGATGTAAATGGACAAACAACGGATGTAAACGGATGTAAACGGATGTAAATGGATGTAAATGGATGAACAACGGATGTAAACGGATGTAAATGGATGTAAATGGACGAACAACGGATGTAAACGGATGTAAACGGATGTAAATGGATGTAAATGGACGAACAACGGATGTAAATGGATGTAAACGGATGTAAATGGATGTAACTGGACGAACAACGGATGTAAATGGATGTAAACGGATGTAAATGGATGTAACTGGACGAACAACGGATGTGAACGGATCTGTTTTTTTTTCTCGGAAAAAACATAACTAAACTGACGAAAAAAAACAGAGCGCCCGTGTGGGAGGGACCTTATCGCAGTCTTTACTGAAATCTTGCATTTTGTTGCGCCAATATCGCGTGATATAAAGAATTTGGAGCTATTTTAATCTCCGGGGCGTCTCCTTTCAGAAACAATAAAATGGGGAATTTTTAAATGTAATTTTTAGGCCTAAAATCATTTTTTAATTGTGTGAAAACGCGGCTCTGGCAGTGAAAGTGTTAATCCATCAGATGAATACATTGTGATACTTTGTTACAAGCGGGAGATGACGCGTTGCGCGGCTGTTTCGTGTCTGTCGCGGGATCGCGCGTCTCGCGGCTGGTTGGGGGGAGTCGGGCGCGGAGCTGTTGAAAAGCGAAGTATTAATTAGAAAGGTTTGTATGAAGAATAAATTGGCGGCACTTTCCCATCAGAATGGCTCTCTGACAGCCACCGTTGTAATTAAAATCATCGCAGCAATTACCCCTCGCCGCCATCGCAGTGGGCATTTGCGCATTTCCGAGAGGCGAACAATGGCGGCGCGCCGTGAAGAGCACTTCACCTCCGACTGTGAATATGAGGCTGAATCATCCAGATATGTTACAAAAACAAACAGGCTGGAGTCAGAATCCCCCGCCGCACCGCCGAATCACAGACGAGGCCACGCTGAGACAGCGACCGCACTGAAATATTGCAATGAATGACCGCACAGGGACACTCCAGTCTTGCACAGGTGTGCTGGCTCCTCCCCTTCAGTCTTGCACAGGTGTGCCGGCTCCTCCCCTTCAGTCTTGCAGAGGTGTACCGACTCCTCCCCTTCAGTCTGGCACAGGTGTATCGGCTCCTCCCCTTCAGTCTTGCGCAGGTGTACCGGCTCCTCCCCTTCAGTCTTGCACAGGTGTACCGACTCCTCCCCTTCAGTCTGGCACAGGTGTATCGGCTCCTCCCCTTCAGTCTTGCGCAGGTGTATCGGCTCCTCCCCTTCAGTCTTGCACAGGTGTACCGGCTCCTCCCCTTCAGCCTTGTACAGGTGTACCGGCTCCTCCCCTTCAGTCTCGCACAGGTGTAACGGCTCCTCCCCTTCAGCCTTGCACAGGTGTACCGTCTCCTCCCCTTCAGTCTTGTACAGGTGTACCGGCTCCTCCCCTCCAGTCTTGCACAGTTGTAGCGGCTCCTCCCCTTCAGTCTTGCACAGGTGTACCGGCTCCTCCCCTCCAGTCTTGTACAAGTGTACCGTCTCCTCCCCTTCAGTCTTGTACAAGTGTACCGGCTCCTCCCCTTCAGTCTTATACAGGTGTAACGGCTCCTCCCCTCCAGTCTTGTACAGGTGTAACGGCTCCTCCCCTTCAGTCTTGCACAGGTGTACCTGCTCCTCCCCTTCAGTCTTGCACAGGTGTACCGGCTCCTCCCCTTCAGTCTTGCAAAGGTGTACCGGCTCCTCCCCTTCAGTCTTATACAGGTGTACCGGCTCCTCCCCTCCAGTCTTGCACAGGTGTACCAGCTCCTCCCCTCCAGTCTTGCACAGGTGTACCGACTCCTCCCCTTCAGTCTTGTACAGGTGTAACGGCTCCTCCCCTTCAGTCTTGTACAGGTGTAACGGCTCCTCCCCTTCAGTCTTGTACAGGTGTACCTGCTCCTCCCCTTCAGTCTCACACAGGTGTACCGGCTCCTCCCCTTCAGTCTTGCAGGCTGAGTAATATGTCAGTGTGACCCTTCCAGATATTTATTCCCTCTCCCAGAGATCACAGGACTCCCCCTGACAAAGCCTTAATCTGCTTTTCTCTCCAGAAGGGCGGCACCATCTTTGCTCCGGCATCATCCAGGATCACCCTCTACTCCCTGGACTGAGATGCCGCTCTAAGATGACACAATCATATAAATCCTGGTGCCTGTGCAGTTCCTGGCTGTGTTCACAAATGCTTGACACAGATCAGCCCCTGCTACAGCCTCTCACCTTGTGACTTTCTACAAAGTTACAATGTACAGTCTGATCGCTGGGGGAGGGGAGACTGAGGAAATGCCTCCTCCTCTTCCTTCTACAAAGTTACGATGTACAGTCTGATCACTGGGGGAGGAGACTGAGGAAATGCCTCCTCTTCCTTCTACAAAGTTACAATGTACAGTCTGATCACTGGGGGAGGAGATGTAGGAAATGCCTCCTCCTCCTTATACAAAGTTACAATGTGCAGCCTGATCAGTGGGGGAGGAGACGTAGGAAATGCCTCCTCTTCCTTCTACAAAGTTACAATGTGCAGCCTGATCAGTGGGGGAGGGGAAACCGAGGAAATGCCTCCTCCTACTTCTACAAAGTTCCAATGTACAGTCCGATCACTGGGGGAGGGGAGACTGAGGAAACGCCCCCTCCTCTTCCTTCTACAAAGTTACAATGTACAGTCTGATCAGTGGGGGAGGGGAGTCTGGTTGTTGCACATTGTGACACGTATTTGGCAGGTCGGTGACAGGTCCTCTTCGTCACACTGAATCCTTTAACTCGTCGGAAGGCGTGGAAGTCATTAGCGGTGTTTGTAGCTCCGTCACAATCTAATAACTATCATTGAATGCGGAAATATTCGGCTGATCTCCAACTGTTCCCCAATTACACGCCATTCAGGTGTTATTAACAGGAGAGTGTTTTCAGCCGCTGTCAGCGGAGCCGCGACGCGGGCGTCAGCCGGCTCAATGATCTCCCACTCTCTGCGACAAGGATGGTTATTAGGGAACATTGATAGCACGGCGGTCACAGCGGGGAAGCCTTCCCTTCTCTGTGTACAGGGGGAAGATTACAACCTTCGCAGGCTGCCATTAAACACACACTCCTCTGAAGAGCTCCGCTGTGCTTTTCTTCAAGGATCAGTCCACCTGACATGAGAGCTCAACTCACTTCCACACATGGAAATCCGCTTCTTGTGCCTTTGCAAAGCCAGGTATTACCTGGTAAAAGTAGTGGTGACCCCCCCATCAGTGGGCTGTACTGCCTGTGCAGAGAACAGAGATGTGGGAGGGGTCATCAGGCTCCACCCACTACAGGAAACTTCAGAAGGGGGTGGAAAAAAGACCAGTCACCCTGTACAAGGAGAGAGAGAGAGCAGAGCTGTGGGAGGGGTCTAGTAGGCTCCACCCACTACAGTAAACTACAGGAGGGGGCGGAGACAAGACCAGTGCCCCTTCACAAGGAGAGATCAGAGCTGTGGGAGGGGTCTAAAAGGCTCCAACCACTTCAGAAAACTACAGGAGGGGGCGGAGACAAGACCAGTGCCCCTTCACAAGGAGACATCAGAGCTGTGGGAGGGGTCTAGTAGGCTCCACCCGCTTCAGAAAACTACAGGAGGGGGCGGAGACAAGACCAGTCCTCCTGCACAGGGAGAGATCACAGCTGTGGGAGGGGTCAAGTATGCTCCACCCACTACAGGAGGTACGAAGACAAGACCAGTCCTGCACAAGGAGAGATCAGAGCTGTGGGAGGGTCCTTGTAGGCTCCACCCACTAAATAAATCTGCAGGAGGGGTGGAGACAAGACCTGTCCTTCTAGACAAGGAAAGATCAGAGCTGTGGGAGGGGCCTAGTAGGCTCCACCCACTACAGAAACCTACAAGAGGGGGTGGAGAAGAGACCAGTCCTTCAAAAGGAGAGATCAGAGATGTGGGAGGGGCCTAGTAGGCTCCACCCACTAAATAAATCTGCAGGAGGGGTGGAGACAAGACCTGTCCTTCTAGACAAGGAAAGATCAGAGCTGTGGGAGGGGCCTAGTAGGCTCCACCCACTACAGAAACCTACAAGAGGGGGGTGGAGATAAGACCAGTCCTGCACAAGGAGAGATCAGAGCTGTGGGAGGGGCCTAGTAGGCTCCACCCACTGCATACATCTACAGGAGGGGGCGGAGACAAGACCAGTCCTCCTGCACAAGGAGAGATCAGAGCTGTGGGAGGGGCCTAGTAGGCTCCACCCACTACACAAAACTATAGGAGGGGGTGGAGACATAAGCAGCCCCCCTGCAGTATGTGTACAGCTGTGGTCGCATGTCACCCTTCGCAGGGGCAATCGCGGGATAGTAAAATTGCATCTCACCTGCCTAGTTTTACTGCCCCCCAGCTGCCTGTATGAAGGAAACCTTAGGCCCAATTCACACTTTGCGACTTTGAACGGCGGGCACAATCGGGGTGGTTGCGCACATTGTGGTGCGGTAGTACAGCATTTAAAGGGTGAAATCAGATGGTGATCTGGTCATGGATTGCTTTTCAGAGGAGGCGTGTCTATGCTAGACCTTAGCGGGTGTTCCTCCGGGCCCCTCCCACAACAGGAAGGACCCTCCGCTGAAACCTAATTTCTGAATGGATGGATCCCTAAAAAATTGCTTGGTGATTGCTGCAAAATGCGTCGGTGCGATTCTGCTGCAACTGTCATGTGACCGGACTGCACAGCAGCCGCGCGGTCCCTGCAGGAGCCTCTCTTCGGGGGGGACAGACGGACACAGGCTGACCCTATGCAGCACGCAGAATCACACGAGATTGGACATGTTCATGAGGCCGGAGTGTTGGGGGGGGGGGCACTGTATACAGAAATAGTAACAATGTATCGATGATTACACAGCCTTTTGTATCTTATTGCTTTAACAACCAATGAGATGTCCCCCCTACAGCAGCAGAAACATTCTGATTGGCTCCTATGGCTGTGGTCCTTGCAGTGAATACGCCCTAAAACGGCCTTTTAAACAGCCGGCGTCTCCCCGGGGAACGTCAGTGATCAGCCGCACCTTCATGTCCAATCAATAAGATGACAAGATGAGAGCGCTCGGGAAGGGGGGGGTGAAGCATGAGAAGATGAGAGTGCTCGGGGGGGGGGGGGGGTAAGTGGACAAGATGAGAGCGCTCGGGGGGGGGGAGTAAGATGACAAGATGAGAGCAGTGGGGGGGGAGGAGTAAGATGACAAGCTGAGAGCGCTCGGGGGGGGATGGGGGAGTGAGATGACAAGATGTGAGTGCTCGGGGGGAGGGTAAGATGACCTGATGAGAGCGCTCGGGAAGGGGGAGGGGGGTGGCAAGATGAGAGTACTGGGGGGGGGGTGAGATGACCAGATGAGAGCGCTCGGGGGGGCTAAGATAAGAAGATGAAAGCGCTTGGGGGGGGAAGAGGACAAGATGAGAGTGCTCGGGGGGGGAGATGACAAGATGAGAGCGCTCGGGGGGGTAAGATGACCAGATGAGAGTGCTCGGGGGGGGGGAATAAGATCACAAGAGGAGAGTGCTCGGGGGGGGGGGAGATTACCAGATGAGAGTGCTCAGGGGGGGTAAGATGACAAGATGAGAGCGCTCGGGAAGGGGGGGGTGTAGCATGAGAAGATGAGAGTGCTCGGGGGGGGGGGGGGTAAGTGGACAAGATGAGAGCGCTCGGGGGGGGGGTGTAGGATGAGAAGATGTGAGTGCTCGGGGGGGGGTGTAGTATCAGAAGATGAGAGCGCTCGGGGGGGGGTGTAGGATGAGAAGATGAGAGTGCTCGGGGGGGGTGTAGGATGAGAAGATGAGAGTGCTGGGGGGGGGGGTGTAGGATGAGAAGATGAGAGCGCTTGGGGGGGTGTAGGATGAGAAGATGAGAGCGCTGGGGGGGGGGGTGTAGGATGAGAAGATGAGAGCGCTTGGGGGGGTGTAGGATGAGAAGATGAGAGCGCTGGGGGGGGGTGTAGGATGAGAAGATGAGAGCGCTTGGGGGGTGTAGGATGAGAAGATGAGAGCGCTCAGGGGGGTGAGATGACCAGATGAGAGCGCTCGGAGGGGGGGGGTAAGATGACCAGATGAGAGTGCTCGGGGGGGTGAGATGACCAGATGAGAGCGCTCGGAGGGGGGGGGGTAAGATGACCAGATGAGAGTGCTCGGGGGGAGTGAGATGACAAGATGAGAGTGCTCAGGGGGGGTAAGATGACCACATGAGAGCGCTCGGGGGGGGGCAAAGATAAGAAGATGAGCGCGATGGGAGGGGGTGAGATTACCAGATGAGAGTGCTCGGGGGGGTGAGATTACCAGATGAGAGTGCTTGGGGGGGTAAAATGACAAGATGAGAGCGCTCGGGGGGGGGGGGGGGGGGAGTAAGATGACAAGATGAGAGCACTGGGGGGGGATGGGGGAGTGAGATGACAAGATGTGAGTGCTCGGGGGGAGGGTAAGATGACCTGATGAGAGCGCTCGGGAAGGGGGAGGGGGGTGGCAAGATGAGAGTACTGGGGGGGGGTAAGATGACCAGATGAGAGCGCTCGGGGGGGGGCTAAGATAAGAAGATGAGAGTACTGGGGGGGGGGAAGAGGACAAGATGAGAGTGCTCGGGGGGGGAGATGACAAGATGAGAGCGCTCGGGGGGGGTAAGATGACCAGATGAGAGTGCTCGGGGGGGGCGAATAAGATGACAAGAGGAGAGTGCTCGGGGGGGGGGGAGATTACCAGATGAGAGTGCTCAGGGGGGGTAAGATGACAAGATGAGAGCGCTCGGGGGGGTAAGATGACAAGATGAGAGCGCTCGGGGGGGTAAGATGACAAGATGAGAGCGCTTGGGGGGGGTAAGATGACAAGATGAGAGCGCTCGGGGGGGGGAGTGAGATGACAAGAGGAGAGCGCTCGGGGGGGGGGTAAGATGACAAGATGAGAGCGCTCGGGGGGGGGGGAGTAAGATGACAAGATAAGAGCACTGAGGGGGGAGGAGTAAGATGACAAGCTGAGAGCGCTCGGGGGGGGGGGGGGATGGGGGAGTGAGATGACAAGATGTGAGTGCTCGGGGGGAGGGTAAGATGACCTGATGAGAGCGCTCGGGAAGGGGAAGGGGGGTGGCAAGATGACAAGATGAGAGCGCTGGGGGGGGAGTAAGATGGCAAGATGAGAGTACTGGGGGGGGGGTAAGATGACCAGATGAGAGCGCTCGGGGGGGCTAAGATAAGAAGATGAGAGCGCTTGGCGGGATGGAAGAGGACAAGATGAGAGTGCTCGGGGGGGGGAGATGACAAGATGAGAGCGCTCGGGGGGGGGGTAAGATGACCAGATGAGAGTGCTCAGGTGGGGTAAGATGACAAGATGAGAGCGCTCGGGGGGGGAGTAAGATGACAAGATGAGAGCGCTCGGGGGGGGAGTAAGATGACAAGAACAAGATGAGAGTGCTCAGGGGGGGTATGATGACAAGATGAGAGAGCTCGGGGGGGGTAAGATGACAAGATAAGAGCGCTCGGGGGGGGTAAGATGACAAGATGAGAGCGCTCGGGGGGGAGTGAGATGACAAGAGGAGAGCGCTCGGGGGGGGGGGTAAGATGACAAGATGAGAGCGCTCGGGGGGGTAAGATGACAAGATGAGAGCGCTTGGGTGGGGTAAGATGACAAGCTGAGAGCGCTCGGGGGGGGGGTAAGATGACAAGATGAGAGCGCTCGGGGGGGGGGTAAGATGACAAGATGAGAGCGCTTGGGGGGGGGGGGTAAGATGACAAGATGAGAGCGCTCAGGGGGGAGTGAGATGACAAGAGGAGAGCGCTCGGGGGGGGGTAAGATGACAAGATGAGAGCGCTCGGGGGGGGTAAGATGACAAGATGAGAGCGCTCAGGGGGGAGTGAGATGACAAGAGGAGAGAGCTCAGGGGGGGGGTAAGTTGACAAGATGAGAGCGCTCGGGGGGGGGTAAGATGACAAGATGAGAATGCTCGGGGGGGGGGGTGAGATGACAGGATTAGAGTTCACGGGGGGGGGGGGTTAGATGATCAGATGAGAGCGCTCGGGGGGGGGCTAAGATAAGAAGATGAGTGCGCTGGGAGGGGGTGAGATTACCAGATGAGAGTGCTCGGGGGGGGGGCTAAGATAAGATGAGAGCGCTGGGAGGGGGTAAGAGGACAAGATGAGAGCACTGGGGGGGGGGATGGGGGAGTGAGATGACAAGATGTGAGTGCTCGGGAAGGGGGAGGGGGGTGGCAAGAAGACAAGATGAGAGCGCTGGGGGGGGGTAAGATGACCAGATGAGAGCGCTCGGGGGGGCTAAGATAAGAAGATGAGAGCGCTCGGGGGGGGGGTAAGATGACCAGTGAGAGTGCTCGGGGGGGGGAATAAGATGACAAGATGAGAGTGCTCGGGGGGGTGAGATGACCAGATGAGAGCGCTCGGAGGGGGGGGGGTAAGATGACCAGATGAGAGTGCTCGGGGGGAGTGAGATGACAAGATGAGAGTGCTCAGGGGGGGTAAGATGACCACATGAGAGCGCTCGGGGGGGGGGGCAAAGATAAGAAGATGAGCGCGATGGGAGGGGGTGAGATTACCAGATGAGAGTGCTCGGGGGGGTGAGATTACCAGATGAGAGTGCTTGGGGGGGTAAAATGACAAGATGAGAGCGCTCGGGGGGGGGGGGAGTAAGATGACAAGATGAGAGCACTGGGGGGGGATGGGGGAGTGAGATGACAAGATGTGAGTGCTCGGGGGGAGGGTAAGATGACCTGATGAGAGCGCTCGGGAAGGGGGAGGGGGGTGGCAAGATGAGAGTACTGGGGGGGGGTAAGATGACCAGATGAGAGCGCTCGGGGGGGGGGCTAAGATAAGAAGATGAGAGTACTGGGGGGGGGGGAAGAGGACAAGATGAGAGTGCTCGGGGGGGGAGATGACAAGATGAGAGCGCTCGGGGGGGTAAGATGACCAGATGAGAGTGCTCGGGGGGGGGAATAAGATGACAAGAGGAGAGTGCTCGGGGGGGGAGATTACCAGATGAGAGTGCTCAGGGGGGGTAAGATGACAAGATGAGAGCGCTCGGGGGGGGTAAGATGACAAGATGAGAGCGCTCGGGGGGGTAAGATGACAAGATGAGAGTGCTTGGGGGGGGTAAGATGACAAGATGAGAGCGCTCGGGGGGGGGGAGTGAGATGACAAGAGGAGAGCGCTCGGGGGGGGGGTAAGATGACAAGATGAGAGCGCTCGGGGGGGGGGGAGTAAGATGACAAGATAAGAGCACTGAGGGGGGAGGAGTAAGATGACAAGCTGAGAGCGCTCGGGGGGGGGGGGGGATGGGGGAGTGAGATGACAAGATGTGAGTGCTCGGGGGGAGGGTAAGATGACCTGATGAGAGCGCTCGGGAAGGGGAAGGGGGGTGGCAAGATGACAAGATGAGAGCGCTGGGGGGGGAGTAAGATGGCAAGATGAGAGTACTGGGGGGGGGGTAAGATGACCAGATGAGAGCGCTCGGGGGGGCTAAGATAAGAAGATGAGAGCGCTTGGCGGGATGGAAGAGGACAAGATGAGAGTGCTCGGGGGGGGGAGATGACAAGATGAGAGCGCTCGGGGGGGGTAAGATGACCAGATGAGAGTGCTCGGGGGGGGGGAGATTACCAGATGAGAGTGCTCAGGTGGGGTAAGATGACAAGATGAGAGCGCTGGGGGCGGGAGTAAGATGACAAGATGAGAGCGCTCGGGGGGGGAGTAAGATGACAAGAACAAGATGAGAGTGCTCAGGGGGGGTATGATGACAAGATGAGAGAGCTCGGGGGGGGTAAGATGACAAGATAAGAGCGCTCGGGGGGGTAAGATGACAAGATGAGAGCGCTCGGGGGGGTAAGATGACAAGATGAGAGCGCTCGGGGGGGAGTGAGATGACAAGAGGAGAGCGCTCGGGGGGGGTAAGATGACAAGATGAGAGCGCTCGGGGGGGTAAGATGACAAGATGAGAGCGCTTGGGTGGGGTAAGATGACAAGCTGAGAGCGCTCGGGGGGGGGGTAAGATGACAAGATGAGAGCGCTTGGGGGGGGGGGGTAAGATGACAAGATGAGAGCGCTCAGGGGGGAGTGAGATGACAAGAGGAGAGCGCTCGGGGGGGGGGTAAGATGACAAGATGAGAGCGCTCGGGGGGGTAAGATGACAAGATGAGAGCGCTCAGGGGGGAGTGAGATGACAAGAGGAGAGAGCTCAGGGGGGGGTAAGTTGACAAGATGAGAGCGCTCGGGGGGGGGGTAAGATGACAAGATGAGAATGTTCGGGGGGGGGGAGTGAGATGACAGGATTAGAGTTCACGGGGGGGGGGGGGTTAGATGATCAGATGAGAGCGCTCGGGGAAGGGCTAAGATAAGAAGATGAGTGCGCTGGGAGGGGGTGAGATTACCAGATGAGAGTGCTCGGGGGGGTAAGATGACATGATGAGAACGCTCGGGGGGGGGGCTAAGATAAGATGAGAGCGCTGGGAGGGGGTAAGAGGACAAGATGAGAGCACTGGGGGGGGGGATGGGGGAGTGAGATGACAAGATGTGAGTGCTCGGGAAGGGGGAGGGGGGTGGCAAGAAGACAAGATGAGAGCGCTGGGGGGGGGTAAGATGACCAGATGAGAGCGCTCGGGGGGGCTAAGATAAGAAGATGAGAGCGCTCGGGGGGGGGGTAAGATGACCAGTGAGAGTGCTCGGGGGGGGGAATAAGATGACAAGATGAGAGTGCTCGGGGGGGGGGAGATTACCAGATGAGAGTGCTCAGGGGGGGTAAGATGACAAGATGAGAGCGCTGGGGGGGGGGAGAGTAAGCTGACAAGATGAGAGTGCTCAGGGGGAGGTAAGATGACAAGATGAGAGCGCTCAGGGGGGAGTGAGATGGCAAGAGGAGAGAGCTCGGGGGGGGTAAGATGACAAGATAAGAGCGCTCGGGAGGGGGGGTAAGTCGACAAGATGAGAGCGCTCGGGGGGGTAAGATGACAAGATGAGAGCGCTCAGGGGGGTAAGATGACAAGATGAGAGCGCTCGGGGGGGGGAGTAAGATGACAAGATGAGAGCACTCGGGGGGGGGAGTAAGATGACAAGATGGGAGCGCTCGGGGGTGGAGTAAGATGACAAGATGAGAATGCTCGGGGGGGGGGAGTGAGATGACAGGATTAGAGTTCACGGGGGGGGGGTTAGATGATCAGATGAGAGCGCTCGGGGGGGGGCTAAGATAAGAAGATGAGTGCGCTGGGAGGGGGTGAGATTACCAGATGAGAGTGCTCGGGGGGGTAAGATGACATGATGAGAACGCTCAGGGGGGGGCTAAGATAAGATGAGAGCGCTGGGAGGGGGTAAGAGGACAAGATGAGAGCACTGGGGGGGGGGGGATGGGGGAGTGAGATTTCAAGCTGAGAGCGCTCGGGGGGGGGGGATGGGGGAGTGAGATGACAAGATGTGAGTGCTCGGGAAGGGGGAGGGGGGTGGCAAGAAGACAAGATGAGAGCGCTGGGGGGGGGGTAAGATGACCAGATGAGAGCGCTCGGGGGGGCTAAGATAAGAAGATGAGAGCGCTCGGGGGGGGGGGGTAAGATGACCAGTGAGAGTGCTCGGGGGGGGGGGAATAAGATGACAAGATGAGAGTGCTCGGGGGGGGGGAGATTACCAGATGAGAGTGCTCAGGGGGGGTAAGATGACAAGATGAGAGCGCTGGGGGGGGGGAGAGTAAGATGACAAGATGAGAGTGCTCAGGGGGGGGTAAGATGACAAGATGAGAGAGCTCGGCGGGGGGGTAAGATGACAAGATGAGAGCGCTCGGGGGGGGGGGGGGTAAGATGACAAGATGAGAGCGCTCAGCAGGGGGGTAAGATGACAAGATGAGAGCGCTTGGGGGGGGTAAGATGACAAGATGAGAGCGCTCGGGGGGGGGAGTGAGATGACAAGAGGAGAGCGCTCGGGGGGGGTAAGATGACAAGATGAGAGCGCTCGGGGGGGGGGTAAGATGACAAGATGAGAGCACTCGGGGGGGTAAGATGACAAGTTGAGAGCGCTTGGGGGGGGGTAAGATGACAAGATGAGAGCGCTCGGGGGGGGTGTGAGATGACAAGAGGAGAGCGCTCGGGGGGGGGGGGGGGTAAGATGACAAGATGAGAGCGCTCGGGGGGGGGGGGGGTAAGATGACAAGATGAGAGCGCTCGGGGGGGGTAAGATGACAAGATGAGAGCGCTCGGGGGGGGGGTAAGATGACAAGATGAGAGCGCTCGGGGGGGTAAGATGACAAGATGAGAGCGCTCAAGGGGGAGTGAGATGACAAGAGGAGAGAGCTCGGGGGGGGGGTAAGATGACAAGATGAGAGCGCTCGGGGGGGGGGGAAGATGACAAGATGAGAGCGCTCGGGGGGGGGTAAGATGACAAGATGAGAGCGCTCGGGGGGGAGTGAGATGACAAGAGGAAAGAGCTCAGGGGGGGTAAGATGACAAGATGAGAGCGCTCGGGAGGGGGGGTTAAGTCGACAAGATGAGAGCGCTCAGGGGGGTAAGATGACAAGATGGGAGCGCTCGGGGGGGGGAGTGAGATGACAGGATTAGAGTTCACGGGGGGGGGTTAGATGATCAGATGAGAGCGCTCGGGGGGGGGGCTAAGATAAGAAGATGAGTGCGCTGGGAGGGGGTGAGATTACCAGATGAGAGTGCTCGGGGGGGTAAGATGACATGATGAGAACGCTCGGGGGGGGGGGGGGGCTAAGATAAGATGAGAGCGCTGGGAGGGGGTAAGATAAGAAGATGAGAGAGCTGGTGGGAGGGGGTAAAATGACAAGATGAGAACGCTCGGGGGGGGAGGGTGAGATTACTAGATGAGAGTGCTCGGTGGGGGGGGGGGGTAAGATGACAAGATGAGAGTGCTCAGCGGGGGGGGGGGGGAGTAAGATGACAATATGAGAGCGCTCGAGGGGGGGGAAGATGAGCAGATGAGAGTGCTCGGGGGGGTAAGATGACAAGATGAGAGTGCTGGGGGGGTAAAATGACAAGATGAGAGCGCTCGGGGGGGGGGGTAAGATGACAAAATGAGAGCGCTCGGGGGGGGGTAAGATCACAAGATGAGAGCGCTCGGGGAGGGGGGGTAAGATGACAAGATGAGAGCGCTGGGGGGGGGGGTAAGATGACAAGATGAGATGAGAGTGCTCCGGGGGGGGGGTAAGATGACAAGATGAGAGCGCTCGGGGGGGTAAGATCACAAGATGAGAGCGCTCGGGGGGGGTAAGATGACAAGATGAGAGTGCTCGGGGGGGGGGTAAGATGACTAGATGAGAGCACTCGGGGGGGGGGGGGAGTAAGATGACTAGACGAGAGTGCTCGGGGGGGTGGTGGTAAGATGACAAGATGAGAGTTTTCGGGGGGGTAAGATGACAGGATGAGAGCGCTCGGGGGGGGGAGTGAGATGACAAGAGGAGAGCGCTCGGGGGGGGTAAGATGACAAGATGAGAGCGCTCGGGGGGGGGGTAAGATGACAAGATGAGAGCACTCGGGGGGGTAAGATGACAAGATGAGAGCGCTCGGGGGGGGGAGTGAGATGACAAGAGGAGAGCGCTCGGGGGGGGAGTGAGATGACAAGAGGAGAGCGCTCAGGGGGGGGTAAGATGACAAGATGAGAGCGCTCGGGGGGGGGGTAAGATGAGAAGATGAGAGCGCTCGGGGGGGGTAAGATGACAAGATGAGAGCGCTCAGGGGGGAGTGAGATGACAAGAGGAGAGAGCTCGGGGGGGGTAAGATGACAAGATGAGAGCGCTCGGGGGGGGTAAGTCGACAAGATGAGAGCGCTCGGGGGGGGGGGTAAGATGACAAGATGAGAGCGCTCGGGGGGGGGTAAGATGACAAGATGAGAGCGCTCGGGGGGGAGTGAGATGACAAGAGGAAAGAGCTCAGGGGGGGGTAAGATGACAAGATGAGAGCGCTCGGGAGGGGGGGGGTAAGTCGACAAGATGAGAGCGCTCAGGGGGGTAAGATGTCAAGATGGGAGCGCTCGGGGGGGGAAGTAAGATGACAAGATGGGAGCGCTCGGGGGGGGGGGGGAGTAAGATGACAAGATGAGAATGCTCGGGGGGGGGAGTGAGATGACAGGATTAGAGTTCACGGGGGGGGGGTTAGATGATCAGATGAGAGCGCTCGGGGGGGGGAGCTAAGATAAGAAGGTGAGTGCGCTGGGAGGGGGTGAGATTACCAGATGAGAGTGCTCGGGGGGGGGGCTAAGATAAGATGAGAGCGCTGGGTGGGGGTAAGATGACAAGATGAGAGCGCTCGGGGGGGGGGTAAGATCACAAGATGAGAGCGCTCGGGGGGGGGGGTAAGATGACAAGATGAGAGTGCTTGGGGGGGGGGTAAGATGACTAGATGAGAGTGCTCGGGGGGGGTAAGATGACAAGATGAGAGCGCTTGGGGGGGGGTAAGATGACAAGATGAGAGTGCTCAGCGGGGGGGGGGGGAGTAAGATGACAATATGAGAGCGCTCGGGGGGGGGGGTAAGATGAAAAGATGAGAGCGCTCGAGGGGGGGGGAAGATGAGCAGATGAGAGTGCTGGGGGGGGTAAAATGACAAGATGAGAGCGCTCGGGGGGGGGGGTAAGATGACAAAATGAGAGCGCTCGGGGGGGGGGGTAAGATCACAAGATGAGAGCGCTCGGGGAGGGGGGGTAAGATGACAGGATGAGAGCGCTGGGGGGGGTAAGATGACAAGATGAGAGTGCTCGGGGGGGGGGGTAAGATGACAAGATGAGAGCGCTCGGGGGGGTAAGATCACAAGATGAGAGCGCTCGGGGGGGGGTAAAATGACAAGATGAGAGTGCTCGAGGGGGGGGGTAAGATGACTAGATGAGAGCACTCGGGGGGGGGGGAAGTAAGATGACTAGATGAGAGTGCTCGGGGGGGGTAATATGACAAGATGAGAGCGCTTGGGGGGGGGGGTAAAATGACAAGATGAGAGCGCTCGGGGGGGGGGTAAAATGACAAGATGAGAGTGCTCGGGGGGGGGGTAAGATGACTAGATGAGAGTGCTCGGGGGGGGTAAGATGACAAGATGAGAGCGCTTGGGGGGGGGGGAGGTAAAATGGCAAGATGAGAATGCTTGGGGGGTGAAGTAAGATGACTAGATAAGAGTGCTCGGGGGGGTGGTGGTAAGATGACAAGATGAGAGTTTTCGGGGGGGTAAGATGACAAGATGAGAGTTTTCGGGGGGGTAAGATGACAAGAGGAGAGCGCTCGGGGGGGGGGGGGGTAAGATGACAAGATGAGATGTAGTCCCACACCAGGTCATTACCTGCCATTAGGGGTAGCTCTGCCCCCTTAGGAGTTGCTGAAGCTTTGGGTCCCCCTATAGTCCTGCACAGCCAGGCAGCACGCATTTCCACACCGATTTGCATTCAGGAGTCAGCAGTCAGTCCTTGAACTTGTTTTTTTGGATCTTTATCAGGGGAATTCCGAGTTGGATGGGGTAAGGGGTGTACGGGATGCCCGATGGAACTAAGAAACCGAGGACAACGTCCTGGACTGTGGACAAAGGTCTCTTCTGGCAAGCTAGCCAGCATCTCCTGTAGGACCACCCCAGACCCTAGACGCCCCCTATCCAGCTGTTCTGGGTGAATCCACGGGCAGGGGATCTGGTGTCTGGGTGGCAGGCTAATCCAGGTTCCCACTAGAGTGCCTCCTTCCCCTATCTAGCCCATGGGGGGGTGCAGGTCTACTCACCCAGTCCTTCTCCTTGCTGCCGGTGGGTCGATGGCTGCTACTAGGCCTTTTAACTGGGCCGCTCCTTTCCGGCTACACAGGTGGTCCTGAGTCTGGGGGCTGATGAAGGTGTGCGCTTCCTCCTTCCAACCTCCACTGCCTGTAGGTGAGCCCCTCTCCATCTGGGCCCCCTCCCAGGCTCCTCTCTCCAGCCTCACTCCATCTACAACTTCCACCCGAACTCCTCTCCTCCTGAGCAGGCTCAGTTACTCTTAAAGGTCGTCCTGGCCCCTTGCCAAGCCTCCTGTTGGGGATTGGCCAAGATCCTCTGAGAGTCCCAGACCAGCCACTCCTTAGATCCACTCATTGATTCTCGATGTTTTTTGACAGACCCAACCGGGACGGGGGCTTTTGGAGGGGACTGCAAGCCAGCCTCTTGCCTACTGACCATGGCCCTGGCATCTGAGGGGGGCTCTCCAGCCTCACTCCATCTGGGCCTCCTCCTAGGCTCCTCTCTCTCCAGCTTCACTCCATCTACAACATCCACCCGATCTCCTCTCCTGCTGAGCAGACTCAGTTACTCTTAAAGGTCGTCCTGGCCCCTTGCCAAGCCTCCTGTTGGGGATTGGCCAAGATCCTCTGAAAGTACAGACCAGCCACTCCTTAGATCCACCCATTGCTTCTACTCCTTTTCTGACAGACCCAACTGGGAAGGGGGCTTTTGGAGGGGATTGCAAGCTAGCCTCTTGCCTACTGACCATGGCCCTGGCATATGAGTTGGCTCTCCAGCCTCACTCCATGTCCATCTGGGCCGCCTCCCAGGCTCCTCTCTCCAGCTTCACTCCATCTACAATTTCCACCCGAACTCCTCTCCTGCTGAGCAGACTCAGTTTCTCTTAAAGGTCATCCTGGCCCCTTGCTAAGCCTCCTGTTGGGGATTGGCCAAGATCCTCTGAGAGTCCAGACCAGCCACTCCTTAGATCCACCTACTGCTTCTCGATGTTTTGTGACAGACCCAACCAGGACAGGGGCTTTTGGAGGGGACTGCAAGCCAGCCTCTTGCCTACTGACCATGGCCCTGGCATCTGAGGGGGCTCTATTCTTTGGTGGGTGCCTGGGGGGGACCTTTGGAATAGTTTACTTCGGATTCAAGTCCATGTCTCCCCAAAACACAAAGACTCTGAGAACTGGAGGACCAGGATACAGATTTGGAGTCTCTGATCCCAAACCGGCTCCGACTGCTTCAACTCCGCCCTCCTTCTAGACCCAGAGACTCTAAGAGGATGTTGACATAATCAGCACAAAACAACGTCATGCTGAGGACTGTACTCCCGTTGTGCGCCCCCTAGGTGTCACCTATTCCATGTCTGTTGGTAAGTCCTCCTGGAGGTGCCTACATGATAGGATTAGGTCAGGGGTCTCCAAACGTTCTAAACAAAGGGCCGGTTTACTGTCCTTCATACTTTAGGGGGGCCGGACTGTGGCCAGTGGGAGAAGAGAATGTCCTGGAGTCAGTGTGAGTAATGCCCCATCATTGGTGTCAGAGGGAGGAATAGTGCCCCATCCTTGGTGTCAGTGGGAGGAATAGTGCCCCATCATTGGTGTCAGAGGGAGGAATAGTGCCACATCATTGGTGTCAGTGGGAGGAATAGTGCCCCATCATTGGTGTCAGTGGGAGGAATAGTGCCCCATCATTGGTGTCAGTGGGAGGAATAGTGCCACATCATTGGTGTCAGTGGGAGGAATAGTGCCCCATCATTGGTGTCAGTGGGAGGAATAGTGCCCCATCGTTAGTGTCAGTGGAAGGAATTGTGCCCCATCATTGGTGTCAGTGGGAGGAATAGTGTCCCATCATTGGTATCACTGGGAGGAATAGTGCCCCATCACTGGTGTCAGTGGGAGGAATAGTGCCCCATCATTGGTGTCAGTGGGAGGAATAGTGCCCCATCATTGGTGTCAGTGGGAGGAATAGTGCCCCATCATTGGTGTCAGTGGGAGGTATAGTGCCCCATCATTGGTGTCAGTGGGAGGAATAGTGTCCCATCATTGGTGTCAGTGGAGGAATAGTGCCCCATCATTGGTGTCAGTGGAGGAATAGTGCCCCATCATTGGTGTCAGTGGTGGAATAGTTCCCCATTATTGGTGTCAGTGGTGGAAAGCGTAACAAACATGCATGCAGAAATGCATCCAGAAGGCATCTGGGCTGACAGCGCTCTGCCTGGAAGGCTTCATTTCAAGGTAAGCCCTTCATAATGACCTGTGGTCAGGTGCAATGCTTTGGCCAATCACGATGCACTGTGACAGCGCAGTGCATTGTGGGCCACCTCCGAACGCCCTTACCTTTCCTGTATTCGCAGAACAAACAAACGGTCGATTCTCGAGGCCAACTTACGTTCGACTCATCCAGCCCATCACTAGGGGGCGCTGACAGCAATACAAACCGATGAACATTCTAATCCCTCTGCACTCCGCCCAAAACTAAGCAAAAAAACGGCTTTGCCTTTAGTTATACTTTAAATCATTTTTTTTTTTTAATTCTATCTAAAATACACTGACCTTTGACCCTGACCCTGACCCTGACACTAACCCTGACCCTGATCAATCCCTGATCTGCTGATTTTATCTTTATTTTTTATCTAATTTTTTTATTCATTCTTTTTTTTTTCACTTTTTTGTTTTCAAATTTTTCCTCCAGTAAGGAAGACATCGGATGTATTATATCTTCTGTATACTTTGTTGTATCTTCCATGTAATACAATGTGTATTGTTCTCCTGTCACGTGGAGAGAACAACGCGGGTTGTGTGCGGCTGTACAGTGACCGGTCACTGCGATATCCAATCAAAGGCTGTCACAGCAATCAGGTGGTCGGGAACCGTCACTGCAGCTCTCGGCACAAACACAGCAGCGCATGTATGCAATGTGAGGAGTCTGAGATGACCCGGGATAACTAGGGGCAATTTGTCTCTGTGCCGCTCCAGACCCCCTCCCCCCACCAACACCACCTGCTCCAGCACCACCACCATTTGCACCATTACCACCAGCATCACAACCATTTCCATCACACCAATTACCACCATCATCACCAGTGCAATCATCACCACCACCATCATCTCCAGCACCACCACCATCACTTCAATCATCACCACCACCATCATGACCACTGCAGTCATTGCCAACACCATCATCTCCAGCACCACCATTATCACCACCTTCATCTCTACTGCAATCATCACCATTATACCATTATCACCACCACCAACACCATCACTACCATCATCACCACCATTTCCAGCTCCATCACCACTGCAATGATTGTTACCATTATCACGACCACTGCAGTCATCACCAACACCATCATCTCCAGCACCACCATTAGCACCATTACCACCAGCACCACCACCATCACTACTGCAATCATCACCACCACCATCTCTACTGCAATCATCACCACCATACCATCATCTCCAGCACCCCCACCATCACTTCAATCATCACCACCACCAGCATGGCCACTGCCGTCATCGCCACCACCATCATCTCCAGCACCACCACCATCACTGCAATCATCATTACCATCATCACCACCACCATTATCTCTAGCACCACCACCATCACTGCAATCATCACTACCATCATCACCACCACCAACACCATCACTACCATTATCATCACCATCTTCAACACCACCACTACCACTGTAATCATCATTACGATCATCACCACCACTGCAATCATCACCAACACCATCATCGCCAGCACCACCACCATCATCACTGCAATCATCATTACCATTATCTCCAGCACCACCAACACCATCACTGCAATCATCATTACCATCATCACCACCACCATCATCTCCAGCACCACCACCATCACTGCAATAATCACTACCATCATCACCAGCACCACCATCCCCAGCACCACCACCATCACTGCAATCATCACCACCACCATCTCCAGCAGCACCACCATCACTGCAATCATCATTACCATCATCTCCATCACCACCATCACTAATATCATCACCACCATCATCTCCAGCACCACCATCATCACTGCAGTCATCATTACCACCATCTCCAGCACCACCACCATCACTAATATCACCACCACCATCATCTCCAGCACCACCATCACTGCAATCATCATTACCATCATCTCCATCACCACCATCACTAATATCATCACCACCATCATCTCCAGCACCACCATCACTGCAATCATCATTACCATCATCTCCAGCACCACCATCACTAATATCATCACCACCATCATCTCCAGCACCACCACCATCACTGCAATCATCACCACCATCATCTCCAGCAGCACCATCATCACTGCAGTCATCATTACCATCATCTCCATCACCACCATCACTAATATCACCACCATCATCTCCAGCACCACCATCACTAATATCACCACCATCATCTCCAGCACCACCACCATCACTGCAATCATCACCACCATCATCTCCAGCACCACCACCATCACTGCAATCATCACCACCATCATCTCCAGCAGCACCACCATCACTGCAGTCATCATTACCATCATCTCCATCACCACCATCACTGCAATCATCACCACCATCATCTCCAGCACCATCATCATCACTGCAATCATCATTACCACCATCTCCAGCACCACCACCATCACTAATATCATCACCACCATCACTGCAGTCATCACCTCTACTATCATCACCACCATCCTCCTCTCTGCCAGGACAAGCACCATAGGCAGAGCACAGCTGCTGGATGGGGGTGGCAGGAGGCAGCTGTGCAGTGCAGAGGTCTGGGGGAATACCTGACATGGTGCCCAGTTCTATGGTGGTGACACAAGCCTGCATCAGGTGATAATGCCACCCCTTGTCATTGGATACCTGCAACATCATAATAGTATCCTCGGCTGCTTGCTATTGGCTGACGGCTGTGTGGGAATCTCCTGCTCAGCATCCTCCACCCTTTCTAAATGTAAATATATTGGATCGCTGAGCAGATTGGATGGTAATGGTGCTGCACGCAGCGAGCTGCAAGATGGCAAACGCAGCCATGAGTGCAGAGAGCTAGTGATGGAGCCAGTGAAGTCCTGAATGGAATAACAAGAGCAGAGCTGCATGGATCAGGGAGAGAATACATGATGTGTGCAATGGAAAGGCAATCTGGACCATTGCATGGGATACACCAGCAGAGGGTTCAATAGGAAATATCCTGAGCTTGTAGATTTTATAGCTGTTTAATCAGCAGATATTGTGCATGTGAGATACTGGATGTGATCACTGTGTGCACCCTGTTCTGTATGAATATACCTGCTATGTATACATCTGCACAAAGATATATACCTATATATATATATATACTGGTTGCTGCATATAGACTATATATATATATATACACTGGTTGCTGCATACAGACTATATATATATATACACTGGTTGCTGCATACAGACTATATATATATATACACTGGTTGCTGCATACAGACTATATATATATATATACACTGGTTGCTGCATACAGAATACTATATATATATATATACACTGGTTGCTGCATATAGACTATATATATATATACACTGGTTGCTGCATATAGAATACTATATATATATATATACACTGGTTGCTTAATACAGACTATATATATATATATATACACTGGTTTCTGCATACAGAATACTATATATATATATACACTGGTTGCTGCATACAGAATACTATATATATATATATATATATATATATATATACACTGGTTG
>NW_028318924.1:70000-77722 GCF_062004578.1 Staurois parvus
CCCCTGTATACCCTGTGTATATCTGTATACTACCCCTGTATACCCTGTACACTACCCCTGTATACCCTGTACACTACCCCTGTATACCCTGTGTATATCTGTACACTACCCCTGTATACTCCGTGTATATCTGTACACTACCCCTGTATACCCTGTGTATATCTGTATACCACCCCTGTATACCCTGTGTATATCTGTACACTACCCCTGTATACCCTGTACACTACCCCTGTATACCCTGTGTATATCTGTACACTACCCCTGTATACCCTGTACACTACCCCTGTATACCCTGTGTATATCTGTACACTACCCCTGTATACCCTGTGTATATCTGTACACTACCCCTGTATACCCTGTATATATCTGTATACTACCCCTGTATATCCTGTACACTACCCCTGTATACCCTGTACACTACCCCTGTATATCCTGTGTATATCTGTATACTACACCTGTATACCCTGTATACTACCCCTGTATACCCTGTGTATATCTGTACACTACCCCTGTATACCCTGTGTATATCTGTACACTACCCCTGTATATCCTGTACACTACCCCTGTATACCCTGTGTATATCTGTACACTACCCCTGTATATCCTGTACACTACCCCTGTATACCCTGTGTATATCTGTACACTACACCTGTATACCCTGTACACTACCCCTGTATACCCTGTATATATCTGTACACTACCCCTGTATATCCTGTGTATATCTGTATACTACACCTGTATATCCTGTACACTACCCCTGTATACCCTGTATACTACCCCCTGTATACCCTGTGTATATCTGTACACTACCCCTGTATACCCTGTACACTACCCCTGTATACCCTGTGTATATCTGTACACTACCCCTGTATATCCTGTACACTACCCCTGTATACCCTGTGTATATCTGTACACTACCCCTGTATACCCTGTACACTACCCCTGTATACCCTGTGTATATCTGTACACTACCCCTGTATATCCTGTACACTACCCCTGTATACCCTGTATATATCTGTACACTACCCCTGTATACCCTGTATATATCTGTACACTACCCCTGTATACCCTGTATATATCTGTACACTACCCCTGTATACCCTGTATATATCTGTATACTACCCCTGTATATCCTGTGTATATCTGTATACTACACCTGTATACCCTGTACACTACCCCTGTATACCCTGTACACTACCCCTGTATACCCTGTGTATATCTGTACACTACCCCTGTATACCCTGTATACTACCCCTGTATACCCTGTACACTACCCCTGTATACCCTGTACACTACCCCTGTATACCCTGTGTATATCTGTACACTACCCCTGTATACCCTGTACACTACCCCTGTATACCCTGTGTATATCTGTACACTACCCCTGTATACCCTGTATACTACCCCTGTATACCCTGTATATATCTGTACACTACCCCTGTATATCCTGTATATATCTGTACACTACCCCTGTATACCCTGTGTATATCTGTACACTACCCCTGTATACCCTGTATATATCTGTACACTACCCCTGTATATCCTGTATATATCTGTATACTACCCCTGTATACCCTGTGTATATCTGTATACTACACCTGTATATATCTGTATACTACCCCTGTATACCCTGTGTATATCTGTACACTACCCCTGTATACCCTGTGTATAGCTGTATACTACCCCTGTATATCCTGCGATGGTGGGGGTCCAGGATCTCTGATGGCATGGTGCTGTATCTCCAGTAAAATGGACTCCTTGTTCCTGATGGTGGGGGTCCAGGATCTATGATGGGGTAGCGCTGTATATCCAGTAAAGGGGACACTCTGGGTGGGGGTCCAGGATCTATGATGGGGGAGCGCTGTATATCCAGTAAAGGGGACACTCTGGGTGGGGGTCCAGGATCTATGATGGGGAGTGCTGTAGCTCTCTCTCTGGGTGGGGGTCCAGGTTCTCTGATGGGGAGTGCTTTATCTCCAGTAAGGTGTGTGTGTGTGTGTGGGGGGGGGGGGGGCTCCCTGTTTCTGATGGTGGGGCTCCAGTATCTATTATAGAGGAGTGCTGTATATCCAGTACGGGGGCTCCCTGTTCCAGATAGTGGGGGTCCAGGATCTATATTCGGGGAAGGGTGCTGTGTCTTCAGTAAGAGGGGCTCCCTTGGTGGGGTCTGGGGTCTCTGATGGGGGAGTGCTGTAGCTTTAGTAAGGGGGGGGGGGGCTCCCTGTCCCTGGTGGTGGGTGTCCAAGATTTATGGTGGGGGAGTGCTGCATCTCCAGTAAGGGGGACTCTCAGTTTCTAAAAGTGAGGGGGCCAGTATCTAAGATGAGGGAGTGCTGTATCTCTCCCATGGGTGGGGGTCCAGGATCTCTGATGGGCAGTGCTGTATCTCTCCTCCTGCTGGGGGTCCAGGATCTGTAATGGTGGAATGCTGTATCTCTCCCCCTGCTGGGGGTCCAGGATCTCTGATAGAGGAGTGCTGTATCTCTCCCCACGGGTGGGGGTCCAGGATCTCTGATGTGGGAGTGATGTATCTCTCCCCCTGGGTGGGGGTACAGGATCTCAGATAGGGAAATGCTGTATTTCTCCCCCTAGATGGGGTCCAGAATCTCTGATGGGGGAGTGCTGTATCTCCTCCTGGGTGGGGGTTCAGGATCTCAGATAGGGGAGTGCTGTATCTCTCCCCCTGGGTGGGGGTCCAGGATCTGTAATGGTGGAATGCTGTATATCTTCCCCTGGGAGGGGGTCCAGGATCTCTGATGGGGGAATGCTGTATCTCCCCCTCCTGGATGGGGAATGCAGGATTTCTGATAGGGGACTGCTGTATCTATTCCCCTGGGTGGGGGTCAAGGATCTGTGATGGGGGAGTGCTGTATCTCCCCCTCCTGGATGGGGGGTGCAGGATTTCTGATAGGGGAATGCTGTATCTCTCCCCCTGGGTGGGGGTCCAGGATCTCTGATGGGGGAGTGCTGTGTCTCTCACCCTGGGTGGGGGTCAAGGATCTGTGATGGGGGAGTGTTGTATCTATCCCCCTGGGTGGGGTGTCCAGGATTTCTGATGGGAGAATGCTGTATCTCTCCCTCTGGGTGGGGGGTTCAGGATCTGTGATGGGGGAATGCTGTATCTCTCCCCCTGGGTGGGGTGTCCAGGATTTCTGATGGGGGAATGCTGTATCTCTCCCCCTGGGTGGGGGTCAAGGATCTGTGATGGAGGAGTGCTGTATCTCTCCCCCTGGGTGGGGGTCCAGGATTTCTGATGGGGGAATGCTGTATCCATTCCCCTGGGTGGGGGGTCCAGGATTTCTGATGGGGGAATGCTGTATCTCTACCCCTGGGTGGGGGTTCAGGATCTGTGATGGGGGAGTGCTGTATCTCCCCCTGGGTGGGGGGTTCGGGATCTGTGATGGGGGAGTGCTGTATCTCCCCTGGGTGGGGGTTCAGGATCTGTGATGGGGGAGTGCTGTATCTCCCCCTGGGTGGGGGTTCAGGATCTGTGATGGGGGAGTGCTGTATCTCCCCCTCCTGGGTGGGGGGTCCAGGATCTGTGATGGGGGAGTGCTGTATTTCTCCCCCTGGGAGGGGGTCCAGGATCTCTGATGGGGGAATGCTGTATCTCCCCCTCCTGGATGGGGAATGCAGGATTTCTGATAGGGGACTGCTGTATCTATTCCCCTGGGTGGGGGTCAAGGATCTGTGATGGGGGAATGCTGTATCTCTACCCCTGGGTGGGGGTTCAGGATCTGTGATGGGGGAGTGCTGTATCTCCCCCTGGGTGGGGGGTTCGGGATCTGTGATGGGGGAGTGCTGTATCTCCCCCTGGGTGGGGGTTCGGGATCTGTGATGGGGGAGTGCTGTATCTCCCCCTGGGTGGGGGGTTCGGGATCTGTGATGGGGGAGTGCTGTATCTCCCCCTGGGTGGGGGTTCAGGATCTGTGATGGGGGAGTGCTGTATCTCCCCCTGGGTGGGGGTTCAGGATCTGTGGTGGGGGAGTGCTGTATCTCCCCCTCCTGGGTGGGGGGTCCAGGATCTGTGATGGGGGAGTGCTGTATCTCTCCCCCTGGGTGGGGGTCCAGGATCTGTGATGGGGGAATGCTGTATCTCTCCCCCTGGGTGGGGGTCCAGGATTTCTGATGGGGGAATGCTGTATCTCTCCCCCTGGGTGGGGGTCCCGGATTTCTGATGGGGGAGTGCTGTATCTCCCCCTGGGTGGGGGTTCAGGATCTGTGATGGGGGAGTGCTGTATCTCTACCCCTGGGTGGGGGGTCCAGGATTTCTGATGGGGGAATGCTGTATCTCCCCCTGGGTGGGGGGTCCAGGATTTCTGATGGGGGAATGCTGTATCTCCCCCTGGGTGGGGGTCCAGGATCTGTGATGGAGGAGTGCTGTATCTCCCCCTCCTGGATGGGGGGGGGGTCCAGGATTTCTGATGGGGGAATGCTGTATCTCTCCCCTGGGTGGGGGTCCAGGATCTGTGATGGGGGAA
The DNA here is from genome assembly GCF_062004578.1 of Staurois parvus. Classification (NCBI taxonomy): domain Eukaryota; kingdom Metazoa; phylum Chordata; class Amphibia; order Anura; family Ranidae; genus Staurois; species Staurois parvus. Next base: position 74,482 of record NW_028318924.1, read on the forward strand.
TGCTGTATCTCTCCCCCTGGGTGGGGGTTCAGGATCTGTGATGGGGGAATGCTGTATCTCCCCCTCCTGGATGGGGGGGGGTTCAGGATTTCTGATGGGGGGGTCCCTCTAGCAGTGTCCCCTCCTGCAGCCGTCAGTCCTGTGGTGTGAATTGTCGGGATCCCCCCGCAGGGAGCGCTGCCGTAGCACAGGATCGCGGCGGTGTCGGGGTGTCGTGCAGCTCTGGGCTGGCGGTGGTGTCATGAGATGAGCCGACACCTCTCCTGTACTGCACCATTCCCCTCGCTGGGCTCCGGCGTGTTGCAGGCAGTGGGGGAGGGGCCAATGTAATTTTCTACATTAGTGAATCAGTGCGGGCGAATCCTGGAGGGACAGAGCAGCTCCTCCGCTCCCCAGCATCATCCTCAGAGCCGGGCATGCTGTGAGCCCCCCATCCCTCCATCCATCCATCCATCCCTCCATCCATCCGGATCCCTCTCCTCCTCCCCAGCATCATGGCTCTGGTCATGGAACCCATCAGCAAGTGGAGTCCCAAGCAGGTGGTGGACTGGATGAAAGGTAAGGAGCCTATAGATCCCTATGGAACCCGCGGAGCCTATAGATCCCTATGGAACCCCTATAGATCCCTATGGAACCTCTATAGATCCCTATGGAACCTCTGCCCCCCCCCCCCCCTGTATGCACACCGCAGAGACCCGACAATAGAAGACAGGTCCCTCTACTCAGCCTGTGAATGCTGCGCCTCGGTCTACGGCTGTGACATGGGGGGGGGGGGGGGGGCAGATCCCGGGGTTCATGTCTGTACATTGGGAGGGGGGGGTACAGTAGATGTGTGCGGATTCTTCTCCTTATCGCCCGGTATGAGCTGTTACCGCACACAGGTGACCACAGGCATCCCAGATGTCAAATCCGACATCCCTACACCGGCTGTGTATACCCTGTATATACCCCTGTATACCCTGTATATACCCCTGTATACCCTGTATATACCCCTGTATACCCTGTATATACCCCTGTATACCCTGTATACCCCTGTATACCCCTGTATACCCTGTATACCCTGTATATACCCCTGTATACCCTGTATACCCCTGTATATACCCCTGTATACCCTGTATATACCCCTGTATACCCCTGTATATACCCCTGTATATACCCCTGTATACCCTGTATACCCCTGTATACCCCTGTATATACCCCTGTATACCCTGTATACCCCTGTATACACCCCTGTATACCCTGTATATACCCCTGTATACCCTGTATATACCCCTGTATATACCCCTGTATATACCCCTGTATATACCCCTGTATACCCCTGTATATACCCCTGTATATACCCCTGTATATACCCCTGTATACCCTGTATATACCCCTGTATACCCTGTATATACCCCTGTATACCCTGTATATACCCCTGTATACCCTGTATATACCCCTGTATACCCTGTACACTACCCCTGTATATACCCCTGTATACCCTGTATATACCCCTGTATACCCTGTATACCCCTGTATATACCCCTGTATATACCCCTGTATACCCTGTATATACCCTGTATACCCTGTATATACCCCTGTATACCCTGTACACTACCCCTGTATATACCCCTGTATACCCTGTATACCCTGTATATACCCCTGTATACCCCTGTATATACCCCCTGTATATACCCCTGTATACCCCTGTATACCCTGTATATACCCCTGTATATACCCCTGTATACCCTGTATATACCCCTGTATACCCTGTATATACCCCTGTATACCCTGTATACCCTGTATATACCCCTGTATACCCTGTATATACCCCTGTATACCCCTGTATATACCCCTGTATACCCCTGTATATACCCCTGTATACTACCCCTGTATACCCTGTATATACCCCTGTATACCCTGTATATACCCCTGTATACCCTGTATACTACCCCTGTATACCCTGTATACTACCCCTGTATATACCCCTGTATATACCCCTGTATACTACCCCTGTATACCCTGTATATATCTGTATACTACCCCTGTATACCCTGTATACTACCCCTGTATATACCCCCTGTATACCCTGTATATACCCCTGTATACCCTGTGTATATCTGTATACTACCCCTGTATATACCCCTGTATACTACCCCTGTATACCCTGTATATACCCCTGTATACCCTGTATATACCCCTGTATATACCCCTGTATACCCTGTATACTACCCCTGTATACCCTGTATACTACCCCTGTATACCCTGTATATACCCCTGTATACCCTGTATATACCCCTGTATACCCTGTATACTACCCCTGTATACCCTGTGTATATCTGTACACTACCCCTGTATACCCTGTATATATCTGTACACTACCCCTGTATATCCTGTGTATATCTGTATACTACCCCTGTATCACCCCACCTGTGCTTGCGTATATATATTTGACCACTACCCCCCCCATACCCTGTCTATATCTGTACACTACTCCTGTATACCTTGTGTATGTTTGTGCATTACCCCTATAAATCCTCTGCATCCCTCCACATGCTCCTGTGTATATCCTACCCCTGTATACCCTGTATACTACCCCTGTATACCCTGTGTATATCCTACCCCTGTATACCCTGTGTATATCTGTATACTACCCCTGTATAGCTTGTACGTTTTTTTAAAAAAAAGGTATCTAAGTATGGTATGTATTGTACATTAGTATTGTACGGACTGTACACTGGAGGATCGGTGGATGGCGCTGCCTCGGTGGAGGGTCTCTGGTTGTAGATTGTGGCTCATTATTGTGTATATCTTATATATTAGCATTGTGTATCCTGTATATTAGGAGTGTATGTCCTGTATATTAGTAGAGTACAGAGTGTATACTGGATGATGGCTGGTTGTAGATTATATATTAGCATTGTGTATATTTTGTAGCTGAGTATTGTATATCCTGTATATTAGGAGTGTATACTGGAGGATGGGTGTTTGGAGCTGGCTGGTTGTAGATTGTAGCTCAGCATTGTGTATATCAGCATTGTATATCCTGTATATTAGGAGTGTATATCCTGTATATTAGGAGTATATATCCTGTATATTAGGGGTGTATGTCCTGTATATTAGGAGTGTATGTCCTGTATATTAGGAGTGTATATCATGTATATTAGGAGTGTATGTCCTGTATATTAGGAGTGTATATCCTGTATATTAGGAGTGTATATCATGTATATTGGGGTGTATATCCTGTATATTAGGAGTGTAT
>NW_028318926.1:0-40000 GCF_062004578.1 Staurois parvus
CCATCGTTCATGTAATTAGGAGGAATTTTGCCCCATCACTGGTGTAATTGGGAGGAACTGTGCCCCATCACTGGTGTAATTGGGAGGAACTGTGTCCCATCACTGGCTTCATTGGGAGCAATAGGGCTCCATCGTTCATGTAATTAGGAGGAATTTTGCCCCATCACTGGTGTAATTGGGAGGAACTGTGCCCCATTGTTGGTGTCATTTGAAGGAACTGTGTACCATTGTTGGAGTCAATGGGAGGAACTGTGCCTCATCATTGGGAAGATTTATGGCCCATCATTGGCGTCGGTAAATAAAATAGTCCCCCGAGGGCTGGATAAAAGCAAGCAAAGGGCCACAGTTTGGAGACAACTGTCTTAGAGGAACCCATCATTTTCAGGTGTTGGGGAACCTTGCTCAAGGTCATTGGTGTCTTGCTGTTGGCTTTGCCTTGTTGTCTTGGTCCCAGAACTATGCAAATACCAAAAATAGGAGGTAATTCACCTACATCTCAAGGAACTCCTAGCAACCTCTGGAGGAATACTATGGTTCCACAGAACCTTGATTGGGAATGACTGCTCTAAGACCAGTTTCACACTGATGCTCTGTGTTAAGCGCTGCAAATCCTGTGTGTTTCCTGCATCACATTTCAATCGCATGGTGTTAATGCGGTCTGGTGCAGGTGTCAATGTTAAATTAATGTCACCCCGAAACAGATCTCAAATATGATTTCCAGAAACTTGTGTTCTCACCCATGCGATGCAATTCAGGTGCGGGTAAAAAAAAAAGGTCCTGCACCTTTTTGGTGCGGATGCGATGCGATTTGAGCCATAAAAAAATGTATGGCCCAAATCGCACCGCACAGACATTGCATGTAACTCGCACAGGAATGTGGTGCAATTTCTGTGCAAATTACTTTGTCTGGCCCTTGAAGCACTATACATCACACTGACACCAACAATGGGGCACTATTCCTCCCACTGATACCAATGGTGGGGTTCTATTCCTCCCACTGATACCAATGATGGGACACTATTCCTCCCACTGATACCAATGATGGGGTACTATTCCTCCCACTGATACCAATGATGGGGCACTATTCCTCCCACTGATACCAATGATGGGGTACTATTCCTCCCACTGATACCAATGATGGGGCACTATTCCTTCCATTGATACCAATGATGGGGCAATATTCCTCCCACTGATACCAATGATGGGGCACTATTCCTCCCACTGATACCAATGATGGGGCACTATTCCTCCACTGATACTAATGATGGGGTACTATTCCTCCCACTGATACCGATGATGGGGCACTATTCCTCCCACTGATACCAATGATGGGGCACTATTCCTCCCACTGATACCAATGATGGGACACTATTCCTTCCACTGATACCAATGATGGGGCAATATTCCTCCCACTGATACCAATGATGGGGCACTATTCCTCCCACTGATACCAATGATGGGGCACTATTCCTCCCACTGATACCAATGATGGGGCACTATTCCTCCCACTGATACCAATGATGGGGCACAATTCCTTCCACTGATACCAATGATGGAGCACTATTCCTCCCACTGATACCAATGATGGGACACAATTCCTCCCACTGATACCAATGATGGAGCACTATTCCTCCCACTGATACCAATGATGGGGCACTATTCCTCCCACTGACACCAATGATGGGGCCCTATTCCTCCCACTGATACCAATGATGGGACACAATTCCTCCCACTGATACCAATGATGGAGCACTATTCCTCCCACTGATACCAATGATGGGGCACTATTCCTCCCACTGACACCAATGATGGGGCACTATTCCTCCACTGATACCAATGATGGGGCACTATTCCTACCACTGATACCAATGATGGGGCACTATTCCTTCCACTGATACCAATGATGGGGCACTATTCCTCCCACTGATACCAATGATGGGGCAATATTCTTCCCACTGATACCATGATGGGGCACTATTCCTCCCACTGATACCAATGATGGGGCACTATTCCTCCCTCTGATACCAATGATGGGGCACTATTCCTCCCACTGATACCAATGATGGGGCACTATTCCTCCCACTGATACCAATGATGGGGCACTATTCCTCCCACTGATACCAATGATGGGACACAATTCCTCCCACTGATACCAATGATGGAGCACTATTCCTCCCACTGATACCAATGATGGGGCACTATTCCTCCCACTGACACCAATGATGGGGCCCTATTCCTCCCACTGATACCAATGATGGGACACAATTCCTCCCACTGATACCAATGATGGAGCACTATTCCTCCCACTGATACCAATGATGGGGCACTATTCCTCCCACTGACACCAATGATGGGGCACTATTCCTCCACTGATACCAATGATGGGGCACTATTCCTACCACTGATACCAATGATGGGGCACTATTCCTTCCACTGATACCAATGATGGGGCACTATTCCTCCCACTGATACCAATGATGGGGCAATATTCTTCCCACTGATACCATGATGGGGCACTATTCCTCCCACTGATACCAATGATGGGGCACTATTCCTCCCTCTGATACCAATGATGGGGCACTATTCCTCCCACTGATACCAATGATGGGGCACTATTCCTCCCACTGATACCAATGATGGGGCACTATTCCTCCCACTGATACCAATGATGGGACACTATTCCTCCCACTGATACCAATGATGGGGTACTATTCCTCCCACTGATACCAATGATGGGGCACTATTCCTCCCACTGATACCAATGATGGGGCACTATTCCTTCCACTGATACCAATGATGGGGCATTGTTTACTCCCACTGATACCAATGATGGGGCGCTATTCCTACCACTGACACCAATGAAGGGGCACTATTCCTCCCACTGACACCAATTATGGGGCACTATTCCTCCCACTGACACCAATGATGGGGCACTATTCCTCCCACTGATACCAATGATGGGGCACTATTCCTCCCACTGATTCCAATGATGGAGCGCTATTCCTCCCACTGATACTAATGATGGAGCGCTATTCCTCCCACTGATACCAATGATGGGGCAATATTCCTCCTACTGATACCAATGATGGGGCACTATTCCTCCCACTGATACCAATGATGGGGCACTATTCCTCGCACTGATACCAATGATGGGGCACTATTCCTCCCACTGATACCAATGATGGGACACTATTCCTCCCACTGATACCAATGATGGGGCACTATTCCTCCCACTGACACCAATGATGGGACACTATTCCTCCCACTGATACCAATGATGGGACACTATTCCTCCCACTGATACCAATGATGGAGCGTTATTCCTCCCACTGATATCAATGATGGGGCACTATTCCTCCACTGATACCAATGATGGAACGCTATTCCTCCCACTGATACCAATGATGGGGCACTATTCCTCACACTGATACCAATGATGGGGCACTATTCCTCCCACTGATACCAATGATGGGACACTATTCCTCACACTGATACCAATGATGGGGCACTATTCCTCCCACTGATACCAATGATAGGACACTATTCCTTCCACTGATACCAATGATGGGGCACTATTCCTCCCACTGATACCAATGATGGGGCACTATTCCTCCCACTAATACCAATGATGGGCACTATTCCTCCCACTGATACCAATGATAGGACACTATTCCTCCCACTGACACCAATGATGGGGCACTATTCCTCCCACTGATACCGATGATGGGGCACTATTCTTCCACTGATACCAATGATGGGGCACTATTCCTCCCACTGATACCAATGATGGGGCACTATTTCTCCCACTGATACCAATGATGGGGCACTATTCCTCCACTGATACCAATGATGGGGCACTTTTCCTCCCACTGATACCAATGATGGGACACTATTCCTCCCACTGATACCAATGATGGGGCACTATTCCTCCCACTGATACCAATGATGGGGCACTATTCCTCCCACTGATACCAATGATGGGACACTATTCCTCCCACTGATACCAATGATGGAGCGCTATTCCTCCCACTGATACCAATGATGGGGCAATATTCCTCCCACTGATACCAATGATGGGGCACTATTCCTCCCACTGATACCAATGATGGGGCACTATTCCTCCCACTGATACCAATGATGGGGCACTATTCCTCCCACTGATACCAATGATGGGGCACTATTCCTCCCACTGATAGCAATGATGGGGCACTATTCCTCCCACTGATACCAATGATGGAGCGCTATTCCTCCCACTGATACCAATGATGGGGCAATATTCCTCCTACTGATACCAATGATGGGGCACTATTCCTCCCACTGATACCAATGATGGGGCACTATTCCTCCCACTGATACCAATGATGGGGCACTATTCCTCCCACTGATACCAATGATGGGACACTATTCCTCCCACTGATACCAATGATGGGGCACTATTCCTCCCACTGATACCAATGATGGGGCAATATTCCTCCTACTGATACCAATGATGGGGCACTATTCCTCCCACTGATACCAATGATGGGACACTATTCCTCCCACTGATACCAATGATGGGGCACTATTCCTCCCACTGATACCAATGATGGGGCACTATTCCTCCCACTGATACCAATGATGGGGCACTATTCCTCCCACTGATACCAATGATGGAGCGCTATTCCTCCCACTGATACCAATGATGGGGCAATATTCCTCCTACTGATACCAATGACGGGGCACTATTCCTCCCACTGATACCAATGATGGGGCACTATTCCTCCCACTGATACCAATGATGGGGCACTATTCCTCCCACTGATAGCAATGATGGGGCACTATTCCTCCCACTGATACCAATGATGGGAGCACTATTCCTCCCACTGATACCAATGATGGGGCACTATTCCTCCCACTGACACCAATGATGGGACACTTTTCCTCCCACTGATACCAATGATGGGACACTATTCCTCCCACTGATACCAATGATGGAGCGTTATTCCTCCCACTGATACCAATGATGGGGCACTATTCCTCCACTGATACCAATGATGGAACGCTATTCCTCCCACTGATACCAATGATGGGGCACTATTCCTCACACTGATACCAATGATGGGGCACTATTCCTCCCACTGATACCAATGATGGGACACTATTCCTCACACTGATACCAATGATGGGGCACTATTCCTCCCACTGATACCAATGATAGGACACTATTCCTCCCACTGATACCAATGATGGGGCACTATTCCTCCCACTGATACCAATGATGGGGCACTATTCCTCCCACTGATACCAATGATGGGGCACTATTCCTCCCACTGACACCAATGATGGGGCACTATTCCTCCCACTGATACCGATGATGGGGCACTATTCTTCCACTGATACCAATGATGGGGCACTATTCCTCCCACTGATACCAATGATGGGGCACTATTCCTCCCACTGATACCAATGCTGGACCTGTAAAGAGGATTAATCACTGCCGTGGGGACACAGACAGCAATTTAAAAAAAAACTTACAGGGGTTCAAACACTTCCCCCACTCCATCCAAAACTGAAAGTGAAATAATGTTGGCCTTAGGTACCTTTTAACTTAGGTATTGACCCCCGGTTGCCTGGCCCCATTCAGAGCTCAGGCTGGTTACATGGATCTGATAGTGGAGTGTAGAGCATTAGGAACGTGACACCAGTCTGCAGCATACATTCCGCTATGAATTACTGATGAGGCAGATAACATCAGTCAGTAATGTACAGGCATGCCACCGCGACACTTTCCCGCACTCTACCGACTCACTCCAACAGCTCACATAATTGAACTTTAAATGTGTCTTTTCTGTTAATGTAGCAGTCCATTAACTCTAACACTGCAAATATATGCCCACCATCTTCCCCCGGCTGGATGACACCACTGGCTGCGCTAACAGCGGATTTCACACAGGCCTGATGAGATGATCCTGTGCGTGACATGGGGAAGGAGGGTGAGGAGCGGGCAGGGAGATGGAGGGAGAGGAGACCCTGGGATGAGAGAACTGCCAGTCCCTGGGATGAGAGAACTGCCAATCCCTGGGATGAGAGAACTGCCAATCCCTGGGATGAGAGAACTGCCAATCCCTGGGATGAGAGAACTGCCAATCTCTGGGTTGAGAGAACTGCCAGTCCCTGGGATGAGAGAACTGCCAGTCCCTGGGATGAGAGAACTGCCAATCCCTGGGATGAGAGAACTGCCAGTCCCTGGGATGAGAGAACTGCCAATCCCTGGGTTGAGAGAACTGCCGGTCCCTGGGATGAGAGAACTGCCAATCCCTGGGATGAAAGAACTGCCAATCCCTGGGATGAGAAAACTGCCGGTCCCTGGGATGAGAGAACTGCCAGTCCCTGGGATGAGAGAACTGCCAATCCCTGGGATGAGAGAACTGCCAATCCCTTAGATGGGAGAACTGCCAATCCCTGGGATGATAGAACTGCCAGTCTCTGGGCTGAGAGAACTGCCAGTCCCTAGGATGATAGCACTGCCAATCTCTGGGATGAGAGAACTGCCAGTCCCTGGGATGAGAGAACTGCCAATCCCTGGGATGAGAGAACTGCCAATCCCTTAGATGAGAGAACTGCCGGTCCCTGGGATGAGAGAACTGCCAGTCTCTGGGATGATAACACTGTCAATCCCTGGGATGAGAGAACTGCCAGTCTCTGGGATGATAGCACTGTCAATCCCTGGGATGTGAGAACTGCCAGTCTCTGGGATGATAGCATGTCAATCCCTGGGATGAGAGAACTGCCAGTCTCTGGGATGATAGCACTGTCAATCCCTGGGATGAGAGAACTGCCAGTCTCTGGGATGATAACACTGTCAATCCCTGGGATGAGAGAACTGCCAGTCTCTGGGATGATAGCACTGTCAATGCCTGGGATGAGAGAACTGCCAGTCTCTGGGATGATAACACTGTCAATCCCTGGGATGAGAGAACTACCAATCCCTGGGATGAGAGAACTGACAATCCCTGGGATGAGAGAACTGACAATCCCTGGGATGAGAGAACTGCCATTGTTTTATACAGCACTGCTCATAAACAAAGAGTATAGGATCACAGACCCTTAGCTGGAGAAGAGGTACACACAAGTAGACTTGTGACAATGGGAACACGGTTCCAATTTAGGGTTGGTTCAAACTATAGAAACACAATCCAGATGCGTTCCAGATGCATTTTTACATGCGTGTTTTTGGCGCATTCCAGTGACTTTTTAATGCATTTCAGTTAATTTTTCCTCTCTTTTTCTTCAATTTAAATAGGGACATGTGCCTTTTACCGCATTCCAGTACAGTTCTGTGCAGAAAAAATGCAACCTGTTCTCCTTTTTTTTCTGCAACCGGAACGCACTGGAACTGTAAGCACTGATGTGAACTATGACATTGACAACCATATCACCTACTTTCTGTGCGTTTTGGATGCAGAAAAATTCTAAGTTTCTAAAGTAGTTCCTGCATTACATTTTCTGCAGTTTTGTTTTTGCGATTTCACATACATAGAATATAATGGAAATCGCACTGCAAAGCGCAAGAAATCGTTGAAAATCTTCACAAGTAGCAAGTTCACAAGTATTCCCTTATTTTCTACTCTGTTTTATTTTGTTCTTTTATTTTCTATTCTATTCTATTATTTTCTATTTTATTTTATTAGTTTATTTTCTTTTCTATTCTGTTCTGTTTTACTCTATTCTATTTATTCTTTTGTATTTTCTATTCTATTCTTTTCTATTCTATTTCTTTATTTTCTATTCTATTTCAGTCTATTTTTGTGTTCAAATTCTATTCCATTTTTAAATTTGATTCCGATTTGAATTTCTGGTAGTATTTTGTTTCACTATTTCAGATTCATTTAAATTCATTACTGTTGTAATTCAGAAGTTCGGATACATCCGAATCTCTGAATAATGAAAAATTTATCCGAATTTCTATTCGGTAAGAAACAAACCAAACATGTCTACAAGTGGGTACGTTTTTTTTTTTATTTACCTGGTGATCCTGCCAATAATACATTTCCCGTTCTGCAGTGACTATGCCCACTCTGCATCTATTGAGAAGCAGCATTGTCACCCTAGGGTGTCCTCCTGATTTCAAATACTAACACCACCCCCTCTCCTCGTCTACATTGCATAGTAGGCAGGGGCGGACTGACAACTCATGGGGCCCTCGGGCAATAGGGGATCATGGGGCCCCTGTGTCCTTGCCCACACTCAAAAAAGCCTATGAAAAAGGTACCAGGGGCATCTCATGGGGCCCCCTACTGACCCCGGGCCCTTGGGCAGTGCCCGAGTTTCCAAATGGTCAGTCCGCCCCTGATAGTAAGGATGTGTTCTTTAGTCCTCAGTTTAAAAATACCTACATTTATCTCTATATCAGTCTCCTGTCATCCCCTTCACAGCAGCACTCAGAATGACAGCGAAAGGAGCAGCAACCAAGAACCAGTTAGGTGACTTTGCTCAGGTCCTGGCGGGACCTATGCTGACTGGAGGGAAGAGCATAATGGGCAGAGTTGATGACTTCTCATCATTTTAGTGCTCCTCCATTGTCTAATCAGCATGCTGTGGGCAGGGAGGACACACCACAGTATTCCTCAACTCTGTAGGAGAAAGTTGTGTCCTTCTCCTGGGTGTGCTTTAGGGCAGAAGGGAACCAGGCAAGTGGTTGGAGAGATTTACAAATGCTTTAGCATACAAGACAGTTCATATACACTAAAGTGCCAAAAGTATTGGTCCCACCCTCCAAATCATGTGATTCAGGTGTTCCAATCTCCTCCATGGCCACAGGTGTATACAATCAAGCCCCTAGGCATGCAGACTGCTTCTACAAACATTGGTGAAAGAATGGGTCGCTCTCAGGAGCTCAGTGACTCCAAGCGTGGTTCCGTGATAGGTGGTCACCTGTGCAATAAGTCCATCCGTGACATTTCCTGGCTACTAAATATTCCACGCTCAACTGTTAGTGGGATTATAACAAAGTGGAAGCAACTGGGAACAACAGCAACTCAGCCACCAAGTGGTAGGCCACGTCACATGACAGAGCGGGGTCAGCGCATGCTGAAGCGCACAGTGCGCAGAAGTCACCAACTGTCTGCAAAGTCAATAGCTAAAGACCTCCAAACTTGGTGTGGCCTTCAGATGAGCCCAACAACAGTGTGTAGAGAGCTTCATGGAATGGGTTTCCATGGCTGAGCAGCTGCATCCAAGCCTTACATCACCAAGTGCAATGCAAAGCATCAGATGCCGTGGTGTAAAGCACGCCGCCACTGGACTCTAGAGCAGTGGAGACATGTTCTCTAGAGTGACCAATCACTCTTCTCTGTCTGACAATCTGATGGATGTATCTGGGTTTGGCAGTTGCCAGGAGAACGGTACGTGCCTGACTGCATTGTGCCAAGTGTAAAGTTTGGTGGAGGGGAGATTATGGTGTGGGGTTGTTGTTCACCCCTGTTCACCCCCTTGGCCCCCTAGTTCCAGTGAAGGGAACTCTTAAGGTGTCATCATACCAAGACATTGTGGACAATTTCATGCTCCAAACTTTGTGGGAAGAGTTTGGGGATGGCCCCGTCCTGTTCCAACATGACTGCACACCAGTGCACAAAGCAAGGTCCATAAAGACATGGAGGAGTGAGTCTGGGGTGGAGGAACTTGACTGTCCTGCACAGAGTCCTGACCTCAACCCCATAGAACACCATTGGGATGAATTAGAGCGGAGACTGCGAGCCAGGCCTCCTCCCCCGACATCAGTGCCTGACCTCACAAATGTGCTTCTGGAAGAATGGTCCAACCTTCCCATAGACACCATCCTAAACCTTGTGGACGGCCTTCCTAGAAGAGTTGAAGCTGTTGTAGCTGCAAAGGGCGGGGCCAACTCAATATTGAACCCTACGGACTGAGATTGGGAGGACATTAAAGTCCATGTGTGTGGAAAGGCCGGTCGACCAATACTTTTGGCAATATGGTGTATGTGTATTGCATCTATGTGCTCAGTCGTTTGCCTGGTCTTCAGCTGAAGCCTCTGAACAGCTCCAGGAAATATAAAACAGTGCAAGGACAACATTGGTTTCTAATAGAACTCCTCTGTGCTGTCAGGGAAGGTGTCCTCTTGTGGTCTTCATACGGAAAGCATCTCAAGGTTGGGTTCTTGCTATACAAACAATGGTCTGTTCTGAATCACACTGCTACATAACCAGGGGCGGACTGACCATTTGGAAACTCAGGCACTGCCCGAGGGCCCGGGGTCAGTAGGGGGCCCCATGAGATGCCCCTGGTAACTTTTTCATAGGCTTTTTTGAGTTTGGGCAAGGACACAGGGGCCCCATGATCCCCTATTGCCCGGGGGCCCCATGAGTTGTCAGTACATAACTACAATCATATTATATTGTTACATGATTGAATTTTCCATGACCTCACTGTCAGCTTCCACAGCTCTGAATGGTCACGTGACTGCAGACTTCTAGGAACATGAAGTTCCATTGCAATGGAGCATTGCTTCCAGTACTTGGGACCTTTTATGTGAAAAGAAACCAGCAAAGGCAAGTATTTCAAAACTCTGAAAGGGGCGGATTGACAACTCATGGGGGCCCCCCGGGCAATAGGGGATCATGGGGTCCCTGTGTCCTTGCCCACACTCAAAGTACACCCACAAAAGCCTATAAAAAGGTACCAGGGGCATTTCATGGGGCCCTTACTGACCCCGGGCCCTCGGGAAGTGCCTGAGTGCTCGAATGGTCAGTCTGCCCCTGGTCCAGACAGAGGTCAAGGGTTCTGCATCCTCCACACACAGCTCCCATAGTAAAACAGCACACAGTTAACCCTTTGATTGCCCCTCATTGTTAACCCCTTCCTGCCCAGTGCCATTAGTACAGTGTCAGTGCTTTTTATTAGCACTGATCACTGTATTAGTGTCACTGGGGCTGTCAGTGGCAGTTTGTCAGTTCCCCTCCAGTGTCAGAATTTCCCCCGCAGCCCTGCTATAAGTCACTGATCGCCGCCATTACTAGTATAAAAAAAAATTTAAATTCCAGTATCTATACCGCCATTTGTAGACACTATAACTTTCACATTAACCAATTAATTTACACGTATTGGGATTTTTTTTAGCAAAGACACGGAGCAGAATACATTTTAGCTGAAATTTATAATTTTTATTTTTTACTGCACATGTTCAATAGCAAAAAGTCAAAAATATTATTTTTCAAAAGCCTCTGTCTTTATTGCTTATAGCGCAAAAAAAAAAAAACTCAGAGGCGGTAAAATACCACCAAAAAGTTCTATTTGTGGGGAAAATAAGGACGTAAATTTAATTTTGGTGCAGCATTGCATGACCACGCAATTGTCAGTTAAATTAATGCAGCGCAGTATCGCAAGAAATGGCCTGGTCAGGAAGGGAAAGGGGGGAATCCTCTGGAGGGCAAGTGGTTAACCAGTGCTCTGCTGGACACTGATAGAAGTCACAAGACTGATCTAACTGCTGATGAGAAAAGGTTTTTAGTAGTTTATATTTACTAAAATAATTGTATTTCCATGTTGTGTGTACTGTGGGAGACCAGATATAGTGAATGCAGGGTCCGGGCAGACCGGATATAGTGAATGCAGGGTCCGGGGAGACCGGATATAGTGAATGCAGGGTCCGGAGAGACCAGATATAGTGACTGCAGGGTCCGGGGAGACCGGATATAGTGAATGCAGGGTCCTGGGAGACCGGATATAGTGAATGTAGGGTCCGGGGAGACCAGATATAGTGACTGCTGGGTCCAGTGAGACCAGATATAGTGAATGCGGGGTCTGGGGAGACCAGATATAGTGAATGCAGGGTCCGTGGAGACCAAATATAGTGAATGCAGGGTCTAGAGAGACCAGATATAGTGAACGCAGGGTCTGGGGAGACCGGATATAGTGAATGCAGGGTCCGGGGAGAGCGGATATAGTGAATGCAGGGTCCGGGGAGAGCAGATATAATGAATGCAGGGTCCGGGGAGAGCAGATATAGTGACTGCAGGGTTTGGGGAGACCAGATATAGTGACTTCAGGGTCCAAGGAGACCTTATAGAGTGAATGCAGGGTCTGGGGAGACCAGACATAGTGGATGCAGGGTCCGGGAAGACTGGATATAGTGATTGCAGGGTCCTGGGAGACCAGATATAGTAAATGCAGGGTCCAGGGAGACCAGATATACAGGATGTGGGGTCTGGGGAGACCAGACATAGTGAATGCAGGGTCCAGGGAGAGTGGACATAGCGAATGCAGGGTCCGGGGAGACCAGATACAGTGAATGCAGGGTCTGGGGAGACCAGATATAGTGAATTCAGGGTCCGGGGAGACCAGATATAGGGAATGCAGGTCCGGGGAGACCAGATATAGTGAATGCGGGGTCCGGGGAGACCAGATATAGGGAATGCAGGTCTGGGGAGACCAGATATAGTGAATGCAGGGTCCGGGAAGACCGGATATAGTGAATGCAGGATCCGGGGAGACCGGATATAGTGAATGCAGGGTCCGTTAAGAGCGGATATAGTGAATACGGAGTCCGGGGAGACCGGATATAGTGAATGCGGGGTCCGGGGAGACCGGATATAATGAATGCGGGGTCCGGGGAGACCGGATATAGTGAAAGCGGGGTCCGGGGAGACCGGATATAGCGAATGCAGGGTCCGGGGAGACCAGATATAGTGAATGCAGGGTCCGGAGAGACCGGATATAGTGAATGCGGGGTCCGGGGAGACCGGATATAGTGAATGCAGGGTCCTGGGAGACTGGATATAGTGAATGCAGGGTCCGGGGAGACCAGATATAGTGACTGCAGGGTCCGGGAAGACCGGATATAGTGAATGCAGGGTCCTGGGAGACCGGATATAGTGAATGTAGGGTCAGGGGAGACCGGATATAGTGACTGCTGGGTCCAGTGAGACCAGATATAGTGAATGCGGGGTCTGGGGAGACCAGATATAGTGAATGCAGGGTCCATGGAGACCAAATATAGTGAATGCAGGGTCCAGAGAGACCAGATATAGTGAATGCGGGGTCTGGGGAGACCAGATATAGTGAATGCAGGGTCCATGGAGACCAGACATAGTGAATGCAGGGTCCAGGGAGAGTGGACATAGCGAATGCAGGGTCCGGGGAGACCAGATACAGTGAATGCAGGGTCTGGGGAGACCAGATATAGTGAATTCAGGGTCCGGGGAGACCAGATATAGGGAATGCAGGTCCGGGAAGACCAGATATAGTGAATGCGGGGTCCGGGGAGACCAGATATAGGGAATGCAGGTCTGGGGAGACCAGATATAGTGAATGCAGGGTCCGGGAAGACCGGATATAGTGAATGCAGGATCCGGGGAGACCGGATATAGTGAATGCAGGGTCCGGGAAGAGCGGATATAGTGAATGCGGGGTCCGGGGAGACCGGATATAATGAATGCGGGGTCCGGGGAGACCGGATATAGTGAAAGCGGGGTCCGGGGAGACCGGATATAGCGAATGCAGGGTCCGGGGAGACCAGATATAGTGAATGCAGGGTCCGGAGAGACCGGATATAGTGAATGCGGGGTCCGGGGAGACCGGATATAGTGAATGCAGGGTCCTGGGAGACTGGATATAGTGAATGCAGGGTCCGGGGAGACCAGATATAGTGACTGCAGGGTCCGGGGAGACCGGATATAGTGAATGCAGGGTCCTGGGAGACCGGATATAGTGAATGTAGGGTCCGGGGAGACCGGATATAGTGACTGCTGGGTCCAGTGAGACCAGATATAGTGAATGCGGGGTCTGGGGAGACCAGATATAGTGAATGCAGGGTCCATGGAGACCAAATATAGTGAATGCAGGGTCCAGAGAGACCAGATATAGTGAACGCAGGGTCTGGGGAGACCGGATATAGTGAATGCAGGGTCCGGGGAGATCTGATATAATGAATGCAGGGTCCGGGGAGAGCAGATATAGTGACTGCAGGGTTTGGGGAGACCAGATATAGTGACTTCAGGGTCCAAGGAGACCGGATATAGTGAATGCAGGGTCCGGGGAGACCAGACATAGTGGATGCAGGATCCGGGAAGACTGGATATAGTGATTGCAGGGTCCTGGGAGACCAGATATAGTAAATGCAGGGTCCTGGGAGACCAGATATACAGGAAGCGGGGTCTGGGGAGACCAGA
Source organism: Staurois parvus (assembly GCF_062004578.1). NCBI lineage: Eukaryota > Metazoa > Chordata > Amphibia > Anura > Ranidae > Staurois > Staurois parvus. The sequence goes on from NW_028318926.1 coordinate 14,166, forward strand.
CATAGTGAATGCAGGGTCCAGGGAGAGTGGACATAGCGAATGCAGGGTCCGGGGGGACCAGATACAGTGAATGCAGGGTCTGGGGAGACCAGATATAGTGAATTCAGGGTCCGGGGAGACCAGATATAGGGAATGCAGGTCCGGGGAGACCAGATATAGTGAATGCGGGGTCCGGGGAGACCAGATATAGGGAATGCAGGTCTGGGGAGACCAGATATAGTGAATGCAGGGTCCGGGAAGACCGGATATAGTGAATGCAGGATCCGGGGAGACCGGATATAGTGAATGCAGGGTCCGGGAAGAGCGGATATAGTGAATACGGGGTCCGGGGAGACCGGATATAGTGAATGCGGGGTCCGGGGAGACCGGATATAATGAATGCGGGGTCCGGGGAGACCGGATATAGTGAAAGCGGGGTCCGGGGAGACCGGATATAGCGAATGCGGGGTCCGGGGAGACCAGATATAGTGAATGCAGGGTCCGGAGAGACCGGAAATAGTGAATGCGGGGTCCGGGGAGACCGGATATAGTGAATGCAGGGTCCGGGGAGAGTGGATATAGTGAATGCGGGGTCCGGGGACACCAGATATAGTGAATGCAGGGTCCGGGGAGACCAGATATAGTGAATGCAGGGTCCATGGAGACTGGATATAGTGAATGCAGGGTCCGTGGTTTAGTAACAAAACCTGGATGGTTGTATTCCACCTCCCCCCCCATGACCAGGCCATTTTCTGCTATACTGCACCTCGCTACTTTAACTGGTAACTGCACGGTCATGCAACACTGTATCCAAATGAAATGTATATCATTTTTCACAAATAGAGCTTTCTTTTTTGATGGTCTTTGATCTAGTTTTTGTGATATAAATGAAAAAAAGACCAAAAATTAAAATTAGAAAAAAAAAACAGTATTTTTTACTTTCTGCTATAAAACAACCAATAAAAAAAATAAAAATGTCTTCATTAATTTGGGCCAAAATGTATTCTGCTACATATCTTTGCTAAAAAAAAAATCACGTCAAGTGTATATCAGTTGGTTTGTGTGAAGTTATAGCGCCTACAAACTATGGTGTCTACACTGGAAATTATTTTCTTATACATACTATAATGTCGGTGATCAGTGACTTATAATAGGACTGCGGGAGTGTGGTGACAACCTGACACTGACTAACTGCCACAGACATCACCAGTGACGTTAATACAGTAATCAGTGGTAATACTATACACTGTCACTGGACTAATGACACTGGTTGAGAAGTTGTTAACATCTAGGACGATCAAGGGGTTAAATGTGTGCCTAACTTTTTGTAATGTAAAGAGTGTAAGTGTAAAGTGTGCTGTTTTTACTACTAGATCTTTAAGTTTCTCATCCCTGCAAAGCTGACAGATCGCTCCCTCTGTACAGAGCTCTGGGTTGTTTACCAACACAGAGCTCATGACTGTGATAGTACATAGCCAATCAGCAGGTCCCAGCAGATTGCTTTTCAGAGTGCAACTAAAGCAGCTGGTATAAGGCGTTCACGGCTGCCTCCTAAATGCCTGTATTTACTTTATATATAATGAAGCCAATGTGCCGAAACCACAAGCCAAACATTTGTCTCCCAGTTGCAGCACCACCCCATTGACGTGAATGGACGAGTTTGACAGGGAGTGCCGTCTGAAAGATTTATTTTGGCCCAAAGTAGAGGTGAAAGCAAAGCAACCATCGAAACATCAGTGACCCTCCACTATGTGTGATTGTAGGGACTGCAGAGTCCGGAGAGGATGGTTTGGGTGATATTTGGAGACAAGATTGGTGATGTAGTTCAAGGAAGTTGTGGATGGCTTTGTATGTTGTTAGTATTTTGAATTTAATTTGCTGAGGGAAGAGTTGGTTGCTTTGGACATTGATATGCTTTCGATACTACAGTTTTTTATGAGTTACATAGTTAGTCTGGCTCAAAAAAGACAAAAGTCCATCCAGTTCAACATTAAAAAAAAAAAAAAAGTTATAATCCTACACCCACAGTTGATCCAGAGGAAGGCAAAACCCAGCAAAGCATGATCCAATTTGCTCCTGCAGGGGAAAAAATTCCTTCCTGATCCCCCGAAAGGCAATCGGATATTCCCTGGATCAACTTTACCAATAAATGTTATATCCAGTTATATTCTGTGTATCCAAGAAAGAATCCAGGACTTTCCTACAGCAATCCACTGAGCTGGCCAGAACCAACTCTTGAGGGAGTCTATTCCACATTTTCACAGCTCTCACTGTGAAGAAACCTTTCTGTGTTTGGAGATTACATTTCCCCCCTTATGTATTATATATGGAGATGATATCCCCCCTTATGTATTCTACATGGTGATCATATCCCCCCTTATGTATTATACATGGTGATCATATCCCCCTTATGTATTATACATGGTGATCATATCCCCCCTTATGTATTATACATGGAGATCATATCCCCCCCTTATGTATTATACATGGTGATCATATCCCCCCTTATGTATTATACATGGAGATCATATCCCCCCTTATGTATTATACATGGAGATCATATCCCCCTTATGTATTATACATGGAGATCATATCCCCCCCTTATGTATTATACATGGAGATCATATCCCCCCCTTATGTATTATACATGGTGATCATATCCTCCCTTATGTATTATACATGGAGATCATATCCCCCCTTATGTATTATACATGGAGATCATATCCCCCCTTATGTATTATACATGGAGATCATATCCCCCTTATGTATTATACATGGTGATCATATCCCCCCTTATGTATTATACATGGAGATCATATCCCCCTTATGTATTATACATGGAGATCATATCCCCCTTATGTATTATACATGGAGATCATATCCCCCCTTATGTATTATACATGGTGATCATATCCCCCCTTATGTATTATACATGGAGATCATATCCCCCTTATGTATTATACATGGAGATCATATCCCCTTTATGTATTATACATGGTGATCATATCCCCCCTTATGTATTATACATGGTGATCATATCCCCCCTTATGTATTATACATGGAGATCATATCCCCTTTATGTATTATACATGGAGGTCATATCCCCCCTTATGTATTATACATGGAGATCATATCCCCCTTATGTATTATACATGGTGATCATATCCCCCCTTATGTATTATACATGGTGATCATATCCCCCCTTATGTATTATACATGGAGATCATATCCCCCCTTATGTATTATACATGGAGATCATATCCCCCTTATGTATTATACATGGAGATCATATCCCCCCTTATGTATTATACAAGGAGATCATATCCCCCCTTATGTATTATACATGGAGATCATATCCCCCCTTATGTATTATACAAGGAGATCATATCCCCCCTTATGTATTATACATGGAGATCATATCCCCCCTTATGTATTATACATGGAGATCATATCCCCCTTATGTATTATACATGGAGATCATATCCCCCTTATGTATTATACATGGAGATCATATCCCCCTTATGTATTATACATGGAGATCATATCCCCCTTATGTATTATACATGGTGATCATATCCCCCCCCCTTATGTATTATACATGGAGATCATATCCCCCTTATGTATTAAAAATGATGATCATATCCCCCTTATGTATTATACATGGAGATCATATCCCTCTTATATATTATACATGGAGATCATATCCCCCCCTTATGTATTATACATGGAGATCATATCCCCCTTATGTATTATACATGGAGATCATATCCCCCTTATGTATTATACATGGGGATCATATCCCCCTTACGTATTGTACATGGAGATCATATCCCCCGTATGTAATATACATGGAGATCATATCCCCCCTTATGTATTATACATGGAGATCATATCCCCCCTTATGTATTATACATGGAGATCATATCCCCCTTATGTATTATACATGGAAATCATATCCCCCTTATGTATCATACATGGAGATCATGTCCCCCTTATGTATTATACATGGAGATCATATCCCCCCTTATGTATTATACATGGAGATCATATCCCCCCTTATGTATTATACATGGAGATCATATCCCCCTTATGTATTATACATGGATATCATGTCCCCCTTATGTATTATACATGGAGATCATATCCCCCCTTATGTATTATACATGGAGATCATATCCCCCTTATGTATTATACATGGAGATCATATCCCCCCTTATGTATTATACACGGAGATCATATCCCCCCTTATGTATTATACATGGTGATCATATCCCCCCTTATGTATTATACATGGAGATCATATCCCCTTTATGTATTATACATGGAGATCATATCCCCCCTTATGTATTATACATGGAGATCAAATCCCCCTTATGTATTATACATGGAGATCATATCCCCCCTTATGTATTATACATGGAGATCATATCCCCCCTTATGTATTATACATGGTGATCATATCCCCCCTTATGTATTATACATGGAGATCATATCCCCCCTTATGTATTATACATAGTGATCATATCCCCCCTTATGTATTATACATGGTGATCATACCCCCCTTATGTATTATACATGGAGATCATATCCTCCCTTATGTATTATACATGGAGATCATTTCCCCCCTTATGTATTATACATGGAGATCATATCCCCCCTTATGTATTATACATGGAGATCAAATCCCCCCCTTATGTATTATACATGGAGATCATATCCCCCTCATGTATTATACATGGAGATCATATCCCCCTTATCTATTATACATGGAGATCATATCCCCCTTATGTATTAAAAATGATGATCATATCCCCCTTATGTATTATACATGGAGATCATATCCCCCCTTATGTATTATACATGGTGATCATATCCCCCTTATGTATTCTACATGGTGATCATATCCCTCTTATATATTATACATGGAGATCATATCCCCCCCTTATGTATTATACATGGAGATCATATCCCCCCTTATGTATTATACATGGAGATCATATCCCCCCTTATGTATTATACATGGAGATCATATCCCCCTTATGTATTATACATGGAGATCATATCCCTCTTGTGTATTATACATGATGATCATATCCCCCTTATGTATTATACATGGAGATCATATCCCCCTTATGTATTATACATGGGGATCATATCCCCCTTACGTATTGTACATGGAGATCATATCCCCCGTATATAATATACATGGAGATCATATCCCCCCTATGTATTATACATGGAGATCATATCCCCCTTATGTATTATACATGGGGATCATATCCCCCTTACGTATTGTACATGGAGATCATATCCCCCGTATATAATATACATGGAGATCGTATCCCCCCTTATGTATTATACATGGAGATCATATCCCCCCTTATGTATTATACATGGAGATCATATCCCCCTTATGTATTATACATGGAGATCATATCCCCCTTATGTATCATACATGGAGATCATGTCCCCCTTATGTATTATACATGGAGATCATATCCCCCCTTATGTATTATACATGGAGATCATATCCCCCTTATGTATTATACATGGAGATCATATCCCCCTTATGTATTATACATGGAGATCATATCCCCCCTTATGTATTATACATGGAGATCATGTCCCCCTTATGTATTATACATGGAGATCATATCCCCCCTTATGTATTATACATGGAGATCATATCCTCCCTTATGTATTATACATGGAGATCATTTCCCCCCTTATGTATTATACATGGAGATCATATCCCCCCTTATGTATTATACATGGAGATCATATCCCCCCCTTATGTATTATACATGGAGATCATATCCCCCTCATGTATTATACATGGAGATCATATCCCCCTTATGTATTATACATGGAGATCATATCCCCCTTATGTATTATACATGGAGATCATATCCCCCTTATCTATTATACATGGAGACCATATCCCCCCTTATGTATTATGCATGGAGATCATATCTCACTTATGTATTATACATGGAGATCATATCCCCCCTTATCTATTATACATGGAGATCATTTCCCCCCTTATGTATTATACATGGAGATCATACCCCCTTATGTATTATACATGGTGGTCATATCCCCCCTTATATATTATACATGGAGATCATATCCCCCCTTATGTATTATACATGGAGATCTTTCCCCCTTATGTATTATACATGGAGATCATATCCCCCCTTATGTATTATACGTGGAGATCATATCCCCCCTTATGTATTATACGTGGAGATCATATCCCCCCTATGTATTATACATGGAGATCATATCCCCCCTTATGTATTATACATGGAGATCATATCCCCCCTTATGTATTATACATGGTGATCATATCCCCCCTTATGTATTATACATGGAGATCATATCCCCTCTTATGTATTATACATGGAGATCATATCCCCTTTATGTATTATACATGGAGATCATATCCCCCCTTATGTATTATACATGGTGATCATATCCCCCCTTATGTATTATACATGGAGATCATATCCCCTCTTATGTATTATACATGGAGATCATATCCCCTTTATGTATTATACATGGGGATCATATCCCCCCTTATGTATTATACATGGAGATCATATCCCCCCTTATGTATTATACATAGTGATCATATCCCCCCTTATGTATTATACATGGTGATCATACCCCCTTATGTATTATACATGGAGATCATATCCTCCCTTATGTATTATACATGGAGATCATTTCCCCCCTTATGTATTATACATGGAGATCATATCCCCCCTTATGTATTATACATGGAGATCATATCCCCCTTATGTATTTTACATGGAGATCATATACCCCCTTATGTATTATACATAGAGATCATATCCCCCTTATGTATTATACATGGAGATCATATCCCCCCTTATCTATTATACATGGAGATCATTCCCCCCCTTCTGTATTATACATGGAGATCATACCCCCTTATGTATTATACATGGTGATCATATCCCCCCTTATGTATTATACATGGAGATCATATCCCCTTTATGTATTATACATGGAGATCATTTCCCCCCTTATGTATTATACATGGAGATCATATCCCCCCTTATGTATTATACATGGAGATCATATCCCCCTTATCTATTATACATGGAGATCATATCCCCCCTTATTTATTATACATGGAGATCATATCACCCTTATGTATTATACATGAAGATCATATCCCCCCTTATCTATTATACATGGAGATCCTTTCCCCCCTTATGTATTATACATGGAGATCATACCCCCTTATGTATTATACATGGTGATCATATCCCCCCTTATATATTATACATGGAGATCATATCCCCCCTTATGTATTATACATGGAGATCATATCCCCCTTATGTATTACACATGGAGATCATATCCCCCTTATGTATTATACATGGAGATCATATCCCCCTTATGTATTATACGTGGTGATCATATCCCCCCTTATGTATTATACATGGTGATCATATCCCCCCTTATGTATTATACATGGTGATCATATCCCCCCTTATGTATTATACATGGTGATCATATCCCCCCTTATGTATTATACATGGAGATCATATCCCCCTTATGTATTATACATGGAGATCATATCCCCCCTTATGTATTATACATGAAGATCATTTCCCCCCTTATGTATTATACATGGAGATCATACCCCCTTATGTATTATACATGGTGATCATATCCCCCCTTATGTATTATACATGGAAATCATATCCCCCCTTATGTATTATACATGGAGATCATATCCCCCTTATGTATTATACATGGTGATCATATCCCCCCTTATGTATTATACATGGAAATCATATCCCCCTTATGTATTATACATGGAGATCATATCCCCCCTTATGTATTATACATGGAGATCATATCCCCCCCCCCCTTATGTATTATACATGGCGATCATATCCCCCCTTATGTATTATACATGGCGATCATATCCCCCCTTATGTATTATACATGGAGATCATATCCCCCCTTATGTATTATACATGTTGATCATATCCCCCCTTATGTATTATACATGGAGATCATATCCCCCTTATGTATTATACATGGAGATCATACCCCCCTTATGTATCATACATGGAGATCATGTCCCCCTTATGTATTATACATGGAGATCATATCCCCCCTTATGTATTATACATGGAGATCATATCCCCCCTTATGTATTATACATTATACATGGAGATCATATCCCCCTTATGTATCATACATGGAGATCGTGTCCCCCTTATGTATTATACATGGAGATCATATCCTCCCTTATGTATTATACATGGAGATCATATCCCCCTTATGTATTATACATGGAGATCATATCCCCCCTTATGTATTATACATGGAGATCATATCCCCCCTTATGTATTATACATGGTGATCATATCCCCCCTTATGTATTATACATGGTGATCATACCCCCCTTATGTATTATACATGGAGATCATATCCTCCCTTATGTATTATACATGGAGATCATTTCCCCCCTTATGTATTATACATGGAGATCATATCCCCCCTTATGTATTATACATGGAGATCATATCCCCCCCTTATGTATTATACATGGAGATCATATCCCCCTCATGTATTATACATGGAGATCATATCCCCCTTATCTATTATACATGGAGGTCATATCCCCCTTATGTATTAAAAATGATGATCATATCCCCCTTATGTATTATACATGGAGATCATATCCCCCCTTATGTATTCTTCATGGTGATCATATCCCTCTTATATATTATACATGGAGATCATATCCCCCCCTTATGTATTATACATGGAGATCATATCCCCCCTTATGTATTATACATGGAGATCATATCCCCCCTTATGTATTATACATGGAGATCATATCCCCCTTATGTATTATACATGGAGATCATATCCCCCTTATGTATTATACATGGAGATCATATCCCTCTTATGTATTATACATGATGCTCATGTCCCCCTTATGTATTATACATGGAGATCATATCCCCCTTATGTATTATACATGGGGATCATATCCCCCTTACGTATTGTACATGGAGATCATATCCCCCGTATGTAATATACATGGAGATCATATCCCCCCTTATATATTATACATGGAGATCATATCCCCCCTTATGTATTATATATGGAGATCATATCCCCCTTATGTATTATACATGGAGATCATATCCCACTTATGTATTATACATGGAGATCATATCCCCCTTATGTATTATACATAGTGATCATATCCCCCTTATGTATTATACATGGTGATCACACCCCCCTTATGTATTATACATGGAAATCATATCCTCCCTTATGTATTATACATGGAGATCATTTCACCCCTTATGTATTATACATGGAGATCATATCCCCCTTGTGTATTATACATGGTGATCATATCCCCCTTATGTATTATACATGGAGATCATATCCCCCCCTTATGTATTATACATGGAGATCATATCCCCCCTTATGTATTATACATGGAGATCATATCCCCCCCTTATGTATTATACATGGAGATCATATCCCCCTTATGTATTATACATGGATATCATATCCCCCTTATCTATTATACATGGAGACCATATCCCCCCTTATGTATTATGCATGGAGATCATATCCCCCTTATGTATTATACATGGAGATCATATCCCCCCTTATCTATTATATATGGAGATCATTTCCCCCCTTATGTATTATACATGGAGATCATACCCCCTTATGTATTATACATGGTGATCATATCCCCCCTTATATATTATACATGGAGATCATATCCCCCCTTATGTATTATACATGGAGATCATATCCCCCTTATGTATTATACATGGAGATCATATCCCCCTTATGTATTATACATGGAGATCATATCCCCCCTTATGTATTATACATGGATATCATATCCCCCCTTATGTATTATACATGGTGATCATATCCCCCCTTATGTATTATACATGGTGATCATATCCCCCCTTATGTATTATACATGGTGATCATATCCCCCCTTATGTATTATACATGGAGATCATATCCCCCCTTATGTATTATACATGGAGATCATTTCCCCCCTTATGTATTATACATGGAGATCATACCCCCTTATGTATTATACATGGTGATCATATCCCCCCTTATGTATTATACATGGAAATCATATCCCCCCCTTATGTATTATACATGGAGATCATATCCCCCTTGTGTATTATACATGGTGATCATATCCCCCCTTATGTATTATACATGGAAATCATATCCCCCTTATGTATTATACATGGAGATCATATCCCCCCTTATGTATTATACATGGAGATCATATCCCCCCCCCTTATGTATTATACATGGCGATCATATCCCCCCTTATGTATTATACATGGCGATCATATCCCCCCTTATGTATTATACATGGAGATCATATCCCCCGTTATGTATTATACATGGAGATCATATCCCCCCTTATGTATTATACATGGTGATCATATCCCCCCTTATGTATTATACATGGAGATCATATCCCCCCTTATGTATTATACATGGAGATCATATCCCCCCTTATGTATTATACATGGAGATCATATCCCCCCTTATGTATTATGCATGGTGATCATATCCCCCCTTATGTATTAAACATGGAGATCATATCTCCCCCTTATGTATTCATACCCCCCTTAATCTCCTCTTCTCAGTAGAGAATAAATTCATTTCCTCTAATCTTTCCTCATAGCTGAGCTCCTCCATGCCTCTTATCAGTTTAGTTGCCCTTCTCTGTACTTCCTCCAGTTCCCCAATGTTCTTTTTGTGAATCGGTGCCCAATACTGAACTGCATATTCCAGATGAGGTCTTACTAATGATTTGTACCGGGGAAATGATATCTCTCTCTGGAGTCTATACCTCTATTAATACAAGAGAGGATTTTGCTCGCTTTACAAACTGCAGCTTGGCATTGCATGCCATTATTAAGCATGTGATCTACCAGAACTCCCAGATCCTTTTCCACCATTGATTCCCCCAGTTGTACCCCCCTAGTATGTATGATGCATGCATATTCTTAGCCCCCAAGTGCAGAACCTTACATTTATCAACATTAAACCTCATTTGCCATATAGTTGCCCAATTACACAGAGCATTGAGGTCGGCTTGTAAGTTGGAGAGTATATATCTACTCTGGATTTAACCTCCCTAGCGGTCTGATTATGTCCATATTTCTGTGCTCAAAGCGGTACATTTTTTTGCATGGAAATATGTATTTTTTTTATTGTAGGCCTGTAATTTTTAGGAATAACTCACTGAAATCTGTCCGAACAAGAGTCTAGTAAACATCCTGGATAAAACTTGAAACATGAATTCATAAATTATATTTTAATAAATAATCATAAAAAATAATAATCTAATAATAATAAGTTTAATTCAATAATATAACCAAACCAAAAACACTGAAATTTGAAATAGAGCGCCAAGTTCGCACATCACTAAGCAAAGTCGCAGAATCGTTTTCAGTGTCTGATGACGAATTTCCCCACGAATCATTATCACTCAATTCTGCAAGTGGTTCTGATTTACTATCGCTGTTCTCTAGCCGGTCTAAAACCACGTCTGACCTAAAGGGACGCTTTTGGACGCCATAGACATTTCTCAGTTTCCAGGCAGAAAGAACAGTAAAAGTGCAGGCAGGGCGCCGGACAAAGCACTCGGGACAAAATGTATGTGAAATGGTTTGATACAGGAATGTTTTACTATGTGATTTTAGTGAATGTCACTTTTTGTCATTTTCAAATTTCCTGCCGTTCCGTCCCCCGTACGTCCCGACTCTCGCAGGGGACGGAACCCAGAAGACAGATGCCGGCATCCGCCGGAGGACATTACAGGGGACACTGCAGGAGGGACATCGCCAGAGCGCAGGACAAGGTAAGAGAAGAACAGATCCCGGAGCAGCACCACATGGTAAGCCCCAGTGTAGCTCGGGGTTACCGCTTGTGGTACTGAAACTTTACCCCGAGCTACACTCGGGAATACCGCCAGGGAGGTTAATAAGGTTTCTTCTCAGGTAATGCACTGGGCTGGTGTGCCCTCTTTTCCCATCACTATCATTATTATCTAATGCCTATTTATTGTCCTTTTTAAGGCTGTGCAATGACAATCATTGAGACTGCAGGTCCATTTTCTTCCATAAGCCAGCTTGCGACTCTATTCAGTCCATTTTCAGACTGCTGCAGATTGGCAGTTATTAGAGGGGAGATCTACAGCTGACCCAAAGGACTGTGATAGAGCGTGCGGAAAACAATGACCATGTTGTCCCCCGTGGACACTTTCCTAACTGGTGCGCCAGGAAATCAAAGCCTCGGATGTACAGATCTGTGTCATGATATAAATATTTACTGTCAATGTGTGACACTCACATCTCCAGAGGAGCCGTCCTTCACCGGGGAGCGTTGTCAACTCCGTCTTTGGGATTTATGTTACCGGCAGCTGCCAGGCACACTAAATTATTCAGCCACCAATCTGATTGGAGCGAGGCCACCAAACACAATCCAGGCTGGGATCTGCAGGCAGCAATACTGCGCTCTATGGGGCTGCTACGCGGACACCAGGCTGAAATGCGGTCAAACAGCTGTCAGAGGCGCGATAACCGAGGACGCATTATGGAAGATCCTAATCGTTTAACACTCGCTGAAGCAATAAACGTGTCATATAAATTGTTATTAGGGTGTTAATGTGTTTTAAAGTTATCTTCGCATAGTGCTTGGCAGTGGAGGGGAAGGAGGCGCGAGAGCGCGCTGAATACAGAGTCGCAGAGAAAATCAGTTTACTTATTCACTCTGCATGTATCTTACAGGATGGGAAATGTCTTCAGTATTAAAAAGGGGAACTTTGATGTATGGGGGACACTGCGGACTGTGATGTAAAAGGGAACTCTGATGTAAGGTGGTCTCTGGTCACCAAAGCCCCCCCTTACATCACAGTCAGCAGGGTTCCCCTTTACATCAGTGTGACGGGAGTGACTTTTGGGGGTGGGGGGACCTCTGTATCATCTTCCCGAATTCCCATTATGTTTAAGGCACCCTGTGCCTGTTAAGGGGTACAGGGTGTGTATGTGAATGTCTGAGTCTTGTGTATAGTCTGTGTTCCTTTGTTCTCGGCCACATGGCTGTCCATTGTCTGTTTGCCATGTGCTACCCCCCATTGTGCTGTGTCTTCCTGTCCAGCCAACTATTATGGGATGTACTGTTTGTGTATTGGTGTGGGGGTTGGTCAATGTCCATTGCCATGTGCTTCATCCCATTGTTCTGTGTCTTGGTGGGGTGGGGAGGGGTGATGATGTATTTCCTGTTCCTGGTTGTGTTTCCCCGCCCTCTGTATATATCCTGTGTTTTGTGTTAAAATAAAAGAGTTGTCTTCATGTATTAAGAAGAGCTGGGTGCTGTCTATTTCCTGAGGGATTTCAAGGGTGTAGTCCATGGATGGTGTTCGGACAGGGGAAGCTGTGGTATAACGGAAAAACTCAGTGCGGTCTGGGTTCCAGTTCCATTTCAATCAGGATCCGCAGTGTTCCCTCTTACATCAGAGTTCCCCTTTATGAAAGGGTCCACAGTGTTCCCTCTTATGACAGGGTCCGCATTTCACAGGCAGAAATGAAAACCTAAGAAGTGTTCTAACCATTCCAGGGCCAGATTTACATCTCAGGGGCCTATATGCAAAGAATAACTGAAGCACCCCCCCCCCCCCAAAAAAAAAAGACAGTAGGATCAACCATTTTTTCTTTATAAAATATTTTTATGTAAATATTTTTTTATACTTGTAAAGGGGAATGCTGCAGACTTTGATGTAAAGGGGAACTCTGATGTAAGGGGGTCTCTGGTCAAGAGTCCCCCTTACATCAGAATCTGCAGGGTTCTCCCTTACAGTGCAAGGGGGACCTCTGTGGACCCTGATGTAAAGGGCAACTCTGATGTAAGGGAATCTCTGGTCACCCGAGACCCCCCCTTCTACAAGAGTCCCCCTTACATCAGGATCTGCAGGGTTCTACCTCACAGTGCAAGGGGGACCTCTGTGGACCCTGATGTAAAGGGGAACTCTGATGTAAGGGAATCTCTGGTCACCCGAGACCCCCATTACACAAGAGTCCCCCTTACATCAGGATCTGCAGGGTTCTCCCTTACAGTGCAAGAGGGATCTCTGCGAACCCTGATGTAAAGGGGAACTCTGATGTAAGGGGGATACTGTGGACCGTAATGTAAAAGAAAACTCTGATGTAAGGTGGTCTCTGGTCACCCCCTTACATCACAGTCAGCAACGTTCCGCTTTACATCAGGGCCTGCAGTGTTCTCTTTTACATCAGAGTTCCACTTTACTGTTCAGTGCTCTCTTTGAAGCTCAGTAAGCTGTGACATGACTCCATATTACTAGCAGCACACGCAGTGAATGACGAAAGTGAGGCCTACCACCTTTTAGCTACAGTTGGTGTCTCATCACACAGCGGAAGAAAAAGAAGTGTTACATCACTTCCATTTTCAATGCGAAACATGTTGTCACTTTTACTCCAGCAAATCATGCAGTGTTTCAATTTTTTGTCTAACCCCTGTATATATATACACACACACACACTATATTGTCAAAAGTATTGCACAAGCCCTACAAATCATGTGATTCAGGTGTTCCAATCCCCTCCATGGCCACAGGTGTATACAATCATCTCCTAGGCATGCAGACTGCTTCTACAAACATTGGTGAAAGAATGGGTCGCTCTCAGGAGCTCAGTGACTCCAAGCGTGGTCCTGTGATAGGTTGTCACCTGTGCAATAAGTCCATCCGTGACATTTCCTGGCTACTAAATATTTTACGGTCAACTGTTAGTGGGATTATACCAAAGTGGAAGCAACTGGGAACAACAGCAACTCAGCCACCAAGTGGTAGGCCACGTCACATGACAGAGCGGGGTCAGCGCATACTGAAGCACACAGTGCGCAGAAGTCACCAACTGTCTGCAGAGTCAATAGCTAAAGACCTCCAAACTTGGTGTGGCCTTCAGATTAGCACAACAACAGTGCATAGAGAGCTTCATGGAATGGGTTACCATGGCCGAGCAGCTGCATCCAAGCCTTACGTCACCAAGTGCAATGCAAAGTGTCGGATACAGTGGTGTAAAGCACGCCGCCACTGGACTCTAGAGCAGAGGAGACTTGTTCTCTGGAGTGACCAATCACGTTTCTCTGTCTGGCAATCCGATGGACATGTCTGGGTTTGGCAGTTGCCAGGAGAACGGTACTTGCCTGACTGCATTGTGCCAAGTGTAAAGTTTGGTGGAGGGTGTATTATGGTGTGGGGTTGTTTTTCAGGGGTTGGGCTTCGCCCCCTAGTTCCAGTGAAGGGAACTCTTAAGGCGTCAGCATACCAAGACATTTTGGACAATTTCATGCTCCCAACTTTGTGGGAAGAGTTTGGGGATGGCCCCTTCCTGTTCCAACATGACTGCACACCAGTGCACAAAGCAAGGTCCATAAAGACATGGAGGAACCAGTTTGGGGTGGAGGAACCTGACTGGCCTGCACAGAGTCCTGACCTCAACCCCATAGAACACCTTTGGGATGAATTAAAGTGGAGACTGTGAGCCCCCAACATCCTCCCCCAACATCAGTGCCTGACCTGACAAATGTGCTTCTGGAAGAATGGTCCAACCTTCCCATAGACACCCTCCTAAACCTTGTGGATGACCTTCCCAGAAGAGTTGAAGCTTTTATAGCTGTAAAGGACGGGGCCAACTCAATATTGAACCCTACGGACTAAGACTGGGATGTCATTAAAGTTCATGTGTGTGGAAAGGCCGGCCAACCAATACTTTTGGCAATATAGTGTGTGTGTGTGTGTGTGTATATATACAGTTGCAAGAAAAAGTATGTGAACCCCTTGGGATTACGTGGAGTTTTGCATGAATTGGGCATAAAATGTGCTCTGAACGTCATCTAAGTCACAACAATAGAAGAACACAGTCTGCTGAACATAATACTACACAAACATTAGATGTTGCCATGGTTTAATTGCTCATAACATGTAAACATTCACAGTGCAGGGAGGAAAAAGTATGTGAACCTTTGGACTTAATAACTGGTTGACCCTCCTTTGGCAGCAATAACCTCAACCAAAAATTTCCTGTAGTTGCAGATCAGACCTGCACAACGATCTGGAGTAATTTTGGACCACTCCTCTTCACAAAACTGTTTCAGTGTAGCAATATTCTTGGGATGTCTGGTGTGAATCGCTCTCTTAAGGTCATGCCACAGCATTTCAATCAGGTTGAGGTCAGGACTCTGACTGGGCCACTCCAGAAGGCGTATTCTGTGCTGTTGCAGCCATTGTTTTGTTGAATTACTTGTATGCTTTGGGTCATTGTCCTGTTGCATCACCCATCCTCTGCGGAGCTTCAGTTGGCGGACAGATGGTCGTACGTTTTCCTGCAAAATATCTTGATAAACTCTGGAATTCATTTTCCCATTAATGACAACAATCCGTCCAGGCCCTGAGGCAGCAAAGCAGCCCCAAACCATGATGCTCCCTCCGCCATGTTTTACAGTGGGGATGAGGTTTTGATGTTGGTGTGCTGTGCCTTTTTTTCTCCACACATAGTGTTGTGTGTTCTTCCCAAACAACTCAATCTTGGTTTCATCTGTCCACAGTATATTTTGCCAGTAGTGCTGTGGAACATCCAGGTGTTCTTTTGCAAACTTCAAACGTGCTGCAATATTCTTTTTGGACAGCAATGGCTTCCTCCGTGGTGTCCTCCCATGTACTCCATTCTTGTTTAATGTTTTCCTTATTGTAGATGTGTCAACAAAAATGTTAGCATGTGCCAGAGATTTCTGTAGGTCTTTAGCTGACACTCTGGGATTCTTCTTTACCTCATGCAGCATTCTGCGCTGTGCTCTTGCAGTCATTTTTACAGGATGACCACGCCTAGGGAGAGTAGCAACAGTGCTAAACTTTCTCCATTTGTAGACAGTCTGTCTTACCGTGGACACATGAACATCAAGGCTTTTGGAGATACTTTTGTAACCCTTTCCAGCTTCATGCAAGTCAACAATTCTTGATCGTAGGTCTTCCGAGAGCTCTTTTCTGCGAGGCATGGTTCACATCAGACAGTGCTTCTTGAAACCAGTAAACCCAAAACAGGGGTGTGTTTTTTAAGGGCAGGACAGCTGTCAGCAACACATCCAATATCATCACACTGATTGGAGTCAAGGTTGGCTCACTCCTGGCTCCAATTAGCTCTGGGAGAAGTCATTAAGCTAGGGCCTCACATACTTTTTCCTCCCTGCACTGTGAATGTTTACATGTTATGTGCAATTAAACCATGGCAACATCTAATGTTTGTGTAGTATTATGTTCAGCAGACTGTGTTCTTCTATTGTTGTGACCTAGATGACGTTCAGAGCACATTTTATGCCCAATTCATGCAAAACTCCATGTAATCCCAAGGGGTTCACATACTTTTCTTGCAACTGTATATATATATATATATATATATATATATATATACACAGTATATAATAGGCAACTTCTACAAATCTCTGTCTGCTCATCACAGTTTCACTTGGCACACTGTGAGTTAAAAATGCTGCTGTTAGAGGTGCCTGGCGTTTTTTCTCTGCCTCTATGCACCCCTCCATGTTAGCCTATGGGGGAGGTTTGCTAAAACTGGTGCAGCTGTGCAAAGTAACCAATCAGTTTCTGATTTCAGCTTTTTCGATTAAGCTTTGACAAAACCTGGAAGCTGATTGGTTCCTATGCAGAGCTGCACCAGATTTTGCGCGTAAACATGTCTAAACGAGCGTTAACACTGGGGGGGGGGTTAAGCGCTTGAGCATGAATTAATTTCGATGACCGGAATAAATTATGACTTAACACCCAAGCTCTTGGCGTGCCTAAATTTGCTTAAATGCGCCTACACACGTTTACACGTCAAGCATTTTTTCTGACAACGCTGCTGCCAGGAGGAAAGGCCCTATGTGCATTGGGCCTAAACTGAAGTCTTTGTTAGGACTAGCTATGCCTTTAGGCCCTGGTGCCCAACCTAGGGCCAGAAGGCCAAGTGTGGCCCTTTGGAACTTGCTGTATGTTCCCTAGTAGGCCATAGCATTCAGCAACAGAAGCATTGATTGGACAAAAAAAACTGTAATGTCGGAGTTCTCCAGCAGCCTCATATAACATGTCCACAGTCACTGACTGTCTCCTCTAATATGTTTGTAGTCTTTGACAGTCTTCTGTCAAATACTGAGTTTTATGTGGGTCCCTTTGGAACTGACGGATGCAATAGTTGAGGCCTCCTATGTCTCAAGTGTTGACAACAAATTCTTTTAGGTTCACACCAGGAATCACACAGGAGCATGCTCAGGACTCCACTGCTGACACAGAAACATAAAAAAGCCAGATTGGAGTTTGCTAAAAGGAAGCATAAATCCTTTTGGGAGAATGTGCTGTGGACAGATGAAATAAAATTACGGCTTTTTGGTAAAGCCCATCATTCTACTGTTTTTAGAAAAAGCGACGAGGCCTTTAAAGAAAAGAATCCAGTCCCTCCAGTCACACATGGTGGGGGGTCGCTGATGTTTTGGGGTTGCTTTGCTGCTTCAGGCACTGGATGTCTTGACCGTGTGCATGGCATTATGAAATCTGAAGACTACCAAAGAATTCTGGGGTGCAATGTAGGACCCAGTGTCAGAAAGTTGGGTCTCCGTCAGAGGTCATGGGTCTTCCAGCAGGACAATGACCCAAAGCACATGTCAAAAAACACCCAGAAATGGTTTCAGACAAAGCGCTGGAGAGGACTGAACTGGCCAACAATAAGTCCAGATCTCAATCCCATAGAGGTCTTGTGGAGAGAAACAGCAGTTGGGAAAAGGAACCCTTCCAATCTGAGAGACCTGGAGCAGTTGGCAGAAGAAGAGCGCTCTAAGATTCCAGTAGAGAGGTGGAAGAAACTCATTGATGGTTACAGGAAGCCATTGATTTCAGGTATTTTTTCCAAGGGGTGTGCTACCAAATATTAAATGGAGGGTGCCAAAATTTTGTCCAGTCCATTTTTGGAGTTTTGTTTGGAAAGTGTCAGATTTGGCTTTTTTGTTTCTCCACTTCTTTTGTTTCATACCAATACAAAGAAATAAACATGAGAATGCCGATACATTTGTAATTGCAACAATTTTCTGGGTGAGGTGGTGCATTATCTGAAATGCAGGGGGGACAAGATTTTTGGCCATGACTGTATGTCTATTTTTTTATTAACTGAAGTCGGGATTAAGAAATAAATTACGGTTTCAAGTCAGATCAATCTATTGTTCATAGTGTGCTGAGATTTGTAGTTCTTCGGTGTCTGGAGATGTCCTTTGATATACCCCCCCTCCATCCTCTGCTGTGTAATGTGTCTGTCAATGGACTCAAGGTGACATTACCAGGCAGCCATGTGTTTGGCAGAAGGCTTCGTTCAGTGAGCGAGGTCTCGTTAATGAGGAATAAAGCGATCAGCGCCATTATTTCCGCACATCGTTATGTGTCACGGCTTATTGCTCTCCTCCGAACCGAAACTGTATCCATCCCATCCGTTTACTGCGTACATTTAATCAATGAAATTTCCAGACATCCAGGACCCTCGTCAGCCTCATTAACTGCGTCCGATAGACAAACGTGAACCGCGTCTGTTTTGAGGTGACGCATCAGCTGCCTCTGGGATGGCTATGTATCTGCTATGATAGGATTCTAGAGAATTAACGGGAATTGACAGAATTGTTTGAATTCTTAGATATTGTGCAAATGTGAACAGGTCATAGAAATAATCTCATCAATCTGTGTTACAGCCTAACTCCAGGAAAAGTATGAATCCATCCTTGTGGTGGCTGAAATTAGAATTTTGAATAAAATACATATGAATTCGAATTTGTATAGAGTAGAATAGAGCAGAACAGAATAGAATAGAAAAAAGAATAGAATGAAATCGAAATAAACAATAGATTAGGATGAAATAAAAAGAATATAACCATCTTCCGAAATTCGAATTTCGAATAGAATAGATGTGACTAGAATAGAAAATAAAAGAATAGAAACAATTTTTGAGGGGAAATCTGTGTTAAACTGGGGAGATTTCTCTTAATTCCTGTCTCATAGCTAAAACAGGCAGTCAGAGGAAATTCCTTCAAAGTGAGGAAATTCCTGGTTGGCACCAGTGTTACCAGGGCCGGTGCTAGACTACTTCGTGCCCTAAGCAAGAGCAGCTACTTGCCCCCCCCCCCCCCCCCACCACCACCACCAAAAAGAAAAAAAAAAATTTAAGACAGAAAATATTAAATCAAGAAAACA
Source organism: Staurois parvus (assembly GCF_062004578.1). Lineage (NCBI taxonomy): Eukaryota > Metazoa > Chordata > Amphibia > Anura > Ranidae > Staurois > Staurois parvus. Next base: position 34,507 of record NW_028318926.1, read on the forward strand.
TGAAAGTGCTTTTAATTTGCAAAAATAAGTGCCATAAGATGCCAGCAGCACCAACATTAAAGACAAAATATATATTAACCAAATATAAATTAACTGTATTAACCAATCAGCCAGAGAAACTGAACAAAAGAGAACCAGAGTTACAAAACTCCACAGTGATCAGCAGCGACCAGCCGGCTTGCAGTAAAGGACTGAGTCTGAGAGTAACACTGGAAGGAGCAGAAGCTCAGCTGCTACACTGGCCCCAGACACCCGGCATCTTCTTCTGTCCTTTTTTCTTCCCTCTCAGCCGAAGGCTCATACATGACATGGCAGTGTCTGACACAATCAATCAGCATCTGCTCCCCTCACCCTGACCATTGTCCGCCACCCTCCTCCTCCTGTCACCTCCATCACCCACCATCCTCTTAGGCTCGGCTCACCTCTGATGGCTCCTGCCAGGGTCCTCGAAGACAGGCTGCCTACCAGCACTACACCGCTTCCTCTCGTACACATCGGGCCCTGATCATCCTACTCACATAGGGTTAACCCTGAAATCAGAGCACACCCCCGCCTATTGATTGGCTCCAGCTGTGTAGAAGATGGCGGAGCCAGTGATGGGCACACCCTATTCAGTCACTATTCGGCTCCCTGTTACAGCTGGAGGATCGTGTGTGCCAGTGTGTGTACCGGAGATGTATGGACCTATCCTCTGATCAGAGACTGTTGACCACCCGGTCAGGGGTCCTAGGGGGAGCCAACATTTCACTGCTACATGGAATACTCTCATGTATATATATACAGTGGGGCAAAAAAGAATTTAGTCAGCCACCAATTGTGAAAGTTCTGCCACTTAAAAAGATGAGAGAGGCCTGTAATTGGCATCATAGGTAGACCTCAACTATGAGAGACAAAATGAGAAAACAAATCCAGACAATCACATTGGCTGATTTGGGAAGAATTTATTTGCAAATTATGGTGGAAAATAAGTATTTGGTGAATATGAAAAGTTCATCTCAATACTTTGTTATATATCCTTTGCTGGCAATGACAGAGGTCAGACGTTTCCTGCAAGTCTTCACAAGGTTGGCACACACTGTTGCTGGTATGTTGGCCCATTCCTCCATGCAGATCTCCTCTAGAGCAGTGATGTGTTGGGGCTGTCGCTGGGCACCACTGAAAGTTGCACCTGATTGCTGTATGTGCAACAGTTGTCCATAATCATTAAGGAAAGCAAAAGTCGTATCCAAGTTGCACCCATCCAAAGCTGCATCAAAGTTGCATTTACCACTTCCAATCCGGACACTTTTACCCCCTTCCTGTCCAGGCCTATTTTCAGCTTTCAGTGCTATCACACTTTGAATGACAATTGCGCGGTCATGCAACTCTGTACCCATATGATTTTTTTAGCATTTCTTTGAGACAGATAAAACTTTATTATGGTGGTATTTATTCACCGCTGAGATTTTTATTTTTTTGCTATATAAATGAAAAAGTCCAAAAATTTTGAAAAAAAACATTTTTCTTATAAAATTTAAATAAAATAATAATTCTTCATAAATCTTGGCCAAAATGTATTCAGTTATCTTTTTAGTAAAAAAAAAAAACAAAAAAAAACCCAAATTAGGTTAGAACCAAAAATTCTAATTTTTTAAAAAAAAATTTTACATTTTCTTTTTTTTATATTATTATTTATGTTTGTTTTTTTAACATACTGTCACCATAGTGACACTGTACTACTTCTGGGGGGTGATGAAGACCTAAACCTACCTACCTAAATGAAAAAGTCCAAAAATGTTGGAAAAAAAAGTGTTTTTCTTATAAACTTTTGCAAATAAATAATCTTTCTTCATAAATCTTGGCCAAAATGTATTCGGTTATCTTTTTAGTAGAAAAAAAAAAAAACTAACACAAATTAGTTTATAGCCAAAAATTATAATTTTTCCAAAAAAACTTTTACATTTTCTTTTTTATATTATTATTTATGTTTGTTTGTTTTTTTAGCATACTGTCACCCTGACAGTACAGTTTCACCATAGTGACACTGTACTACTTGTGGGGGGTGCTGAAGATTTATTGTTTTTTACACTAATTGCTTTTACACCCATAAAGTCTGTAAAAGCAATAATTTCTCCTTATCTCTGGCTGCATTCCTGCAGCCACTGAGAAATACTGTGAGAGCTGTGATTGGTCACAGCTTGTCACACGGTTCAAGGCTGTTGTGAATAGCCTTGTACCATGTGACCTCTGTTATCATTCACAGATTTCACACGTAGTAAACAATGATGTCAGAAGTGACATCTTGCTTACTACTATTCGTGATCACTGATTGGCCAATCAGTGATCACATGATCGGGACCTCGCACAGAGGTCCCGTACAGTGATCGGTGTTCCGCTGTGTCCAGAGGACCCCAGGGAGTGCGCAAGGCTAGAAAATGCAAGCGCCATTTATGAACGGCAACCTGCTCCTGTCCAGCCATTTATGAACATGGGTCGGGGAGTGGTTAAGTGACTTTGAACGTGGCATGGTTGTTGGTGCTGAGTATTTCAAAAACTGCTGATCTACTGGGATTTTCACACACAACCATCTCTATTATTATACAGGATTTATATAGCGCCAACAGTTTGCGGAGAGCTTTACAAAATGAAGGTAGTACATTTGGGGTCGTTATACTGCTGCAGAATACATTTGGGGCCAATCGCACACGAATTTTGGCTCCCACAGAGCCCTGATCTCAACATCATGGAGCCTGTCTGGGGTGGCATGAAGAGACAGAAGGATTGGAAGTGGCTGACATTCACAGAAGATCTGTGCTTAGTTCTCTGAGATATTTGGAACAACCTACCTGCTGAGTTCCTTCAAAAAACTATGTGCAAGTCTACCTAGAAGAACTCAGGCTGGATTGAAGCTGAAGGGTGGTCACACCAAATGGTGACCTGCTGTGCCTGTCAGTTTAGGTGGACGGCCATGTCTTGGTAGGTTTGCAGTTGTGCCATACTCTTTCCATTTTCGGATGATGGATTGAACAGAGCTCTGTGAGATGGTCAAAGTTGGGAATATTTTTTTATAACTTAACCCTGCTCTAAACTTCTGCACAACTTTATCCCTGACCTGTCTGATGTATTCCTTGGTCTTCATGATGCTGTTTGTTCTCTAACAATCCTCTGAGGGCTTCACAGAACAGCTGTATTTATACTGAGATTAAATTACACACAGGTGGACTCTATTTACTAATTAGGTGACTTCTGAAGGCAATTGGTTCCACTAGATTTTAGTTAGAGGTATCTGAGTAAATGGGGCTGAATACAAATGCTGCCACACTTTTCACAGATTTATTTGAAAAACATTTTGAAAAACATTTCTCATTTTCCTTCCACGTCACAATTATGTGCCACTTTGTGTTGGTCTGTCACATAAAATCCCAATAAAATACATTTATGTTTTTGGTTGTAACATGACAAAATGTGGAACATTTTAAGGGAAGGAATACATTTTCAAGGCACTGTAGATAAATAGATAGAGATACAGTCAGGTCCATAAATATTGGGACATGGACACAATTCTAACATTTTTGGCTCTATACACCACCACAATGGATTTGAAATGAAACAAACAAGATGTGCTTTAACTGCAGACTGTCAGCTTTAATTTGAGGGTATTTACATCCAAATCAGGTGAATGGTGTAGGAATTACAACAGTTTACATATGTGCCTCCCACTTGTTAAGGGACCAAAAGTAATGGGACAATTGGCTTCTCAGCTGTTCCATGGCCAGGTGTGTGTTATTCCCTCATTATCCCAATTACAATGAGCAGATAAAAGGTCCAGAGTTCATTTCAAGTGTGCTATTTGCATTTGGAATCTGTTGCTGTCAACTCTCAAGATGAGATCCAAAGAGCTGTCACTATCAGTGAAGCAAGCCATCATTAGGCTGAAAAACAAAAGAAACCCATCAGAGAGATAGCAAAAACATTAGGCGTGGCCAAAACAACTGTTTGGAACATTCTTAAAAAGAAGGAACGCACCGAAGAGCTCAGCAACACCAAAAGACCCGGAAGACCACGGAAAACAACTGTGGAGGATAATCGAAGAATTCTTTCCCTGGTGAAGAAAACACCCTTCACAACAGTTGGCCAGATCAAGAACACTCTCCAGGGGGTAGGTGTATGTGTGTCAAAGTCAACAATCAAGAGAAGACTTCACCAGAGTGAATACAGAGGGTTCACCACAAGATGTAAACCATTGGTGAGCCTCAAAAACAGGAAGGCCAGATTAGAGTTTGCCAAACGACATCTAAAAAAGCCTTCACAGTTCTGGAACAACATCCTATGGACAGAGGAGACCGACATCAACTTGTACCAGAGTGATGGGAAGAGAAGAGTATGGAGAAGGAAAGGAACTGCTCATGATCCTAAGCATACCACCTCATCAGTGAAGCATGGTGGTGGTAGTGTCATGGCGTGGGCATGTATGGCTGCCAATGGAACTGGTTCTCTTGTATTTATTGATGATGTGACTGCTGACAAAAGCAGCAGGATGAATTCTGAAGTGTTTCGGGAATATTATCTGCTCATATTCAGCCAAATGCTTCACAACTCATTGGACACCGCTTCACAGTGCAGATGGACAATGACCCAAAGCAGACTGCAAAAGCAACCAAAGAGTTTTTTAAGGGAAGGAAGTGGAATGTTATGCAATGGCCAAGTCAATCATCTGACCTGAATCCGATTGAGCATGCATTTCACTTGCTGAAGACAAAACTGAAGGGAAAATGCCCCAAGAACAAGCAGGAACTGAAGACAGTTGCAGTAGAGGCCTGGCTGAGCATCTCCAGGGATGAAACCCAGCGTCTGGTGATGTGTATGCGTTCCAGACTTCAGGCTGTAATTGACTGCAAAGGATTTGCAACCAAGTATTAAAAAGTTAGAAAGTATTAAAAATTAGAAAGTTTGATTTATGATTATTATTCTGTCCCATTACTTTTGGTCCCTTAACAAGTGGGAGGCACATATGCAAACTGTTGTAATTCCTACGCCGTTCACCTGATTTGGATGTAAATACCCTCAAATTAAAGCTGACAGTCTGCAGTTAAAGCACCTCTTGTTCGTTTCATTTCAAATCCGTTGTGGTGGTGTATAGAGCCAAAAATGTTAGAATTTTGTCGATGTCCCAATATTTATGGACCTGACTGTATATTAGATAGGTAGGTAGATAGACAGACAGACAGACAGATAGATAGATAAATAGATATGGGAGGGACAGACAGACATGATAGACAGGCAGACATACCTACATACATACATGATAGAAAGACAGACAGACATACATACATGATAGACAGACAGGCATACATACATACATACATACATGATAGAAAGACAGATAGACAGACAGACATACATACATACATGATAGGCAGACAGACAGACATACATACATGATAGACAGACATGATAGACAGACAGACATACATACATGATAGACAGACAGACATACATACATACATGATAGACA